>NC_054707.1:80825575-80876991 GCF_016097555.1 Gigantopelta aegis | reverse complement strand
CATGTGTGCGTTTCCGGTTTTCATAAACAGTTATGAAATAATCATCCTCAAAGCCAATTTAAGTAGAAACCGTTTTTGCAATGATGTTAGTGCACCTTTGTTTTTACATAAAGTCCGAACTAAATTGTTAACAACTACAACAAATTACTCTCCTACCTTTAATTACCGTTACATTTCCCCCAAATTTTGTCCACACACAAGTTGTGAAAAAAACATTACAGTGACACAGATTCCACATATTAGACTGTAACGATGTCGCCAGTATCGACTTTGCTGAGATAGCATAGGACAAAATACATGCAGTTTTCTGCCGTCTGCCTTTTTTGCTTTTTCATGGAATACTCTTCAAGAGGGGTAAAAGCCTCCAAAGTATGTGACTTAATTATTATAAAATAATTTTAAAAATTAATATGACGTCATCACGTTTGCTTTTATGTCGTAACATGTTATGACGTTGCTAGATTAAGTCATATCCTTTCACCCCTCTTGGAGAATATTCCATAAAAAGTCAAAATGGCAGCCGGCACAAAATTACATGCTTTTTACCCTATGCGATCTCAGCGAAGTCGATATTGGTGACATGGTTATAATCTAGTAAGTGGAATATGTGTCATTGCAATGGTTTTTCATAGATTTCTGTCTGGACAAAATGTGAGAAAAATCTAACGAAAAATAAAGGTAGGAGAGCAATTTTTCGTAGTTCGGACTTTAGAAGTTATTAATATTATTTCAGTACGTAATATGTTGCGTTCATAAAGGTTACTGCAGATTGTACAAGACACATGTATTAAAGCCGCACACTCTAGTTCCATCCAGCGAAAGTAAATTATAATTTGGTTAATCTACAAACCTGTAACACACTTAGATCACGTTTTTATCAAATGGAGTGAAAAAGCAGGTTTTATATCGATAAATACCATGGGAATCCCCATGTCCCAATTGCTTGAAATAATTCTGAAAGTTAGTATTATGATGTCACCGGTAAATGTCGCTCGAAGCACAACAATGCCTACGTCACGACAAATTTCACAGACTTGGGGTGCGTTCCTTTCACCTCTCCTGGACATGTTCCAACTGTTGTGTCCTGGTTGTATCCCCTCTCCAGATATCGTAAGCCTTAGCAAAATTATTGGTTTTAAGGGTTTGTAACGTTTTGCATTGAGACACTTACTTGTCTGAACTTTATTGTTACTGAAAATGTTCACGAACTGTGAAGAAAAATCTCACAAATGAACAACAACAAATCGGATGTTGATCGCGCGAACCGTGCACGAGAAAACAAACCGAACCAAAATGATAACGGTCACGTGGTACACCAATTTCTGTGACATTGAAATGGAAATTACCCCTCTAAAAATAGATTAGACCTTGTCTGCTCAACGGTTTTTTCTCAGACGCGCGTGAGTTTTTCAGAAATACGAAAAATGCATTTTGTGGTATTACAAACACCAGGATTACCAGGATTACCAAAAAACACTTCAGGTGAATGGAAATGTATATTCTAAATAATAAACGGTAAGTAAAGTGCAATTTTATTTGTGAAAAAAATGGGTTTAATAGCGAAAAACAATGCCGTAATGGTTAACAACTAGCCGTAACTAGGGTGTCTCCCTTTAACTTTAACGATTAGAGAGTTCGACAGTTTAATTCTTTTTAATTATGACTAAATAGGCCAAGCCGGCAACTAGTCGATCTAGAACACGATATCAGCGCATTTATTAAGAAATGTCAGTCGGCTGAGTGCTCGCTTGAGGTGCTTGCGTCGCAATATAATTAAAATTAGCTCCACTGGTTAATTACTATTAACAGCAGATCTAGCAGCACCCTGTTGGAGCTTATGTCCAGCTGACCTTTCATTCAACCAATCAAAACCTTACTTGCAAAATTATGCCAGTGATTTGAAAATAATTTGAAAACATTCGGGATTGTGCCGAGGGTATACGAAATGATTCGGATGAATTACGATATATGCCGAAAACAAATTGCAATACAAAATTTTATATAAAATTCTTTTCAAGACGAAAAAAGAACTTGTAATGGTATAGCCATAAAATCTGTTTATACTCGTATACAATCCAGAGTTTATTACTGCACTTTTCCCTTTGTTTTTTAATCTTGAAATAGACCAACAAGTTCGCCTATTGCATAAATAGTCTCGCCTGATATTTTTAGAATTTGTATGCTCCCGAATAACGATATAAAAGGCGAAATGTAATTGGTCGATATTTAAATTGTTATTTATAGATGAAATGTGACCTGGACATGGGAGTCCACGCAATGCTGTTAGATTTACTGGTTGACCTAGTAGAGCTAATTTTAATCACATTGTAAGAGTGGATGTTTCCTTTAGTGAGGAATGAATGTCAAAAGCATGAGAGGGCCAACATAGAAAGTAGTCGAGTTGAAGGATGAATGAATGAATGAATGAATGTTTAACGACACCCCAGCACAAAAATACACATCGGCTATTGGGTGTCACAAGTTGAAGGATGTGTACATGCATATAAATGACTGTTTTCAAAAACACCGCGGTGAATCGGAAGAGGGAAAACGAAATCATGTACTTTGATTGATAGGTCGGTATTCGTAGTAGCTGTTACACGTCCAGACACCGTATTTGCAGGCTGAGGTTTATGCTTGGTGTATGGATAATCCAGTCTGTGATGTGGTTGTGGAACATGTTAAATAGGTTAAATCATTTGCTCAGCATTACATCGAAATTCAGTGCTCTCACGCTGTAAAATTGGTGTTTC
Organism: Gigantopelta aegis; assembly: GCF_016097555.1. Taxonomy (NCBI): domain Eukaryota; kingdom Metazoa; phylum Mollusca; class Gastropoda; order Neomphalida; family Peltospiridae; genus Gigantopelta; species Gigantopelta aegis. Next base: position 80,874,238 of record NC_054707.1, on the reverse strand, counting down.
ATAAAGCTTTACTTAATTACATAATGATGGCTTAACACAACTGAATTTGGGTGGTTTCCCAACAGAATTATCTAATTGACAAATATAATCTATTTTGCTAGTTAAACCCTAAATATTTATGTACGTCTTGTGTTATTTGAATGGATAAATAGAGAATAATACATGAGTGGCCGTTAGAGACGATTTATCTCACAAGGAGTTGTTTTAAAATGTATCTAACGAGCGAAAGCGAGTTTGATACATTTTTAAACGAGTTGTCTAACGGACACGAATATATTATTCTATTTCTTGCATATCCTCAAAAACCAGGTTTTAAGCCAATTTTAACATCTTTTTCGACTAGAAGTTATTTACAGCCGTTGCACTTGTAGCTGACTTATGCGTCACAGACACATGAATGTCAGGTTAACTATACATCACAGTCTAATCGATTTCCATCGTGTATTTTTTCATTGGATGTATGGCATTGGTGACCTGGTCATCACCTAGGAGGAGCCAGTCGTATGTCTTGAAATTGTTAACACGTACGTGTATAAACAACCATGTGTAACCCAAAATCACGCATGGTGTTCTCACCAACGGGTGTGTAAGAAAGCTGCGTTAACATATACACGGATACGGCAAACGTCGCTAAGGCCAACTATTGTTTTCAATGGAATGAATAAATGGATGGATGAATGAATGTTTAACGAAAAAGTAAACTTTGTTTTATTTAACGACGTCACTAGAGCACATTGATTTTTTTATCTTATCATCGGCTATTGGACGTCAAACATATGGTCATTCTGCCACTGTTTTATAGATGAAACCCGCTGTCGCCACACAGGCTACTCTTTTACGACAGGCAGCAAGGGATCTTTTATTTGCGCTTCCCACAGGCAGGATAGCACAAACCATGGCCTTTGTTGAACCAGTTATGGATCACTGGTCGGTGCAAGTGGTTTACACCTACCCATTGAGCCTTGCGGAGCACTCACTCAGGGTTTGGAGTCGGTATCTGGATTAAAAATCCCATGCCTCGACTGGGATCCGAACCCAGTACCTACCAGCCTGTAGACCGATGGCCTAAGCACTACGCCACCGAGGCCGGTGAATGTTTAACGACACCCCAGCACAAATGTTTTCAATGAAAGTGTTCACATATGTCATCTTCACTTAGAATTGTGTGTGCGATCTAGCTCAGTTGGTAGAGCTCTCGTCTGAGGTGCATGCGTCGTAGGATCGAACCACCTCAGTGGATCCATTCTCTGGTTGTTTCTCCCATCCCAACTGCGACTGGTATATGAAAGACATGTGGTATATGCTGCCCTGTTTATGGGAAAATGCATATAAAATATCCCTTGCTGCTAATGGAAAAAGGTAGCGGATTTCCTCTAAGACAGATTCAGAAATGACCAAATATTTGACATCCAATAGCCGATGATTTATGATTAATAAATTAATGTGATATAATGGTGTCGTTAAAACTTTTTTTTAAATGATTTCCTTAGAACACCTATTGCCGTACGTGTATTGCATTTATTATCTTACATATGTAATCGCTACGTCCGATTGTCGGATCCCATTTCCGTATGCATATGCCGCAAGATCGGATCCCTATGGATGCGTGTATATACATGTGAACATAGCTTAAGGCTGTTTAATTAAATATGAAGAAAACAAAACAAAACAGTACTTACCGCTCTTTCCCGGGACTGATGCTGTAAACAAAAGGAACATGCGCATGATTAATTGTAACATTTCCGGTACTTCATTATTCCAGAATCTACCATCATAATTTCTTATACGAGAAACAACAATAAATACAGTATGTGGACCTGTTTCGGTGAGGGACCTGTTTCGGTGCTTGCGTCTTTTATTCACAACTGTACGTACATTTGAAGATTTCTCTTTACAAATACTTGCCAAAAATATATGGTCCTCATATGTTTTAACATACATATCTTTCTGGATATCTATTAATGTATTATTAAAACTCAGAATGCAGCTTATATATTTTTAACCGAACTATTTTACTATTATAACTATTCATTTGCTCAACTTATAAGATGATTGCAAGACATCAGAGTATTATCCTCGTCTGTTTCGGTATCGTCAATATCATACATTAGGAATACAAATACTGTATTATGCTCGCATAATACAATTTTTATTCATAATATATGATATTGACGATACCGAAGAAAACTCTGGTAATAACCTCTATATTTATATTTAATAAGCCGCGCCTCCAGTTAAAAAAACCTACCGGCATGTTCCGACTCCTATACACAGTGCCTTTTTTCTGTATTCATTTATTTTTCAAATTATTAGTTTCCTTTTTAACATTCACTGCAAAACGACTTTGGTACCCGTTTAATACCACCACATTGGAAGAGCAACAACACGTGGACAGTTTTAATTGTCATAGTGTCAGCCGATATCTTTGTCTGTGTCTTTGTATGGCAACAAAACTGCCGTGGTTCAATCATTTAGTATAACGCATGCCGTACAATATGGCCGACAGGAAATAGGAATTGTGGGTAAAAGTGTGTGATGGAAAACCACCTGTACAAAATTGCTATTGAAAATTGTTTGTTTGAAAAGTACTAATGCACCTGGGCTGGTGCTTGTAAAACTTTTTAGAGTCCAGACTCCAGACTCTAGCAGAGTCTGAGACACTAATGTCATGGGAACGCCATACAAATTGTATGTGTGTTGTGTGACGTCATTAGAGATTGAGTCTGGACTCGTTAAACTTTTATAAGCACGGGCCCAGAATGTAGGAAATAAAAATGTTATTATTATTATTAAAACCCCCAAAAAACAAACAAAAAAAACAAAAAAACGTACTATTTACAAAATATTGATTTCAGATGACATTACAATTATTATGTATTATGTACCAAGTGAAAACAAAGGTGCGAAAAGTGACTTATATCGTAAACCTGCTAAATGGAAGGAAATGTTTTATTTAACGACGCACTCAACACATTTTAGTTACGGTTATATGGCGTCGGCTGCTAAATGGAGACATTGACAGATAGACGGATCATAGGACTGGGTCCTAATAGCGAGTGTAACAGATGCTACTTGCCCAAATCAAACAAATACACAATTACATACAGGGGCATGAATTTTCAAATGTGTAAAGCGTTTGATTCAGTGCGTGTTCGGGTTTACCTGAACCGGAACACTGAGAAGCTCGGTTAATACAACAATGCAAATCGGGTTTTGTGATTGTGTCAAACACACTCTTCAGTTGTGTGATATTAGAAACATAATTAATAAATAAATAAAATTGTATATGTTATTTTCGTTGAATAGTCGTACTCGATATAATAATCATAGGACACGAAATTTCGGTTCCGTGGTTTTGCCGACACGCTACCAAAAACGATCGTGACTGGAAGCGATCGTTACCGTGAAATTAAAAGGCCTGCAAAAGGTGCTAATAAAATATGAAGTAGTAGTTTAAATATATTGAAATAACTCCACATTTTTAACATACGGACGCTAATGGATATTACATTGTACTAAAATGACTAAAAATATTAAATTTGAGATGTATTTCAATTATTAGGCATAGATTAAGCTGTTAAAAAAAAAAAAAAAATCTAGCCAAGTAACACTCCATTTTGTTTGCAGATATGTGTTTTGGTGTGCTTGTAGAATAAATAGGTGAAACATTAGCACATTTTGTCTGGTAGAAATATTTGTTTCATATGTCTTTAAGTAAAGGTCAAACACATTATTATTATTTCTATTTTTTGTTTCACTTACCTCCATAAATTTTCTATGAAAACTAACATAAATTTATCTTCGTAACCAAGGAAAGAAGTTAATGCTACATGTAACTTACCTACGGCACGCTTGAAACAAGACGCGTGTTCATTCTTGATATCCGTGTTAGAAGCGCATTTCCATTCACCAACGTCCGTTGCTTGATCAAAGCTGTTTATTATCAAAGTAACTTCTCTATTTGGACCTTTCTCAACATCGTAACGTCCTATTCCTTTACAGACACTAGTAATACTTGTAAATCTACAATATCCTGCAATGGCGTTATTTGGTAGAAGCAACATCGCTCCATCACTTTCAGGATGTATTCCCGTACACTTCAACGTTGTTCTTCTTCCTTGGACTCCGGGTTCCATGCAGTCAAGCTGCAATCCAGCTTAAAAAGTAAATAAATAAAATTATAATGGGCAGTTACTCTAGTAATCGACCAGTACCCACTATTCTACCGGTGTATTTAATTAATTTCCATACTCGTTCAAACTGTACAGTATACAGATTTTCCCAAAGTATTTTGAACATGTTCCGCAAACGCAATAACAGACGATAACCATATGAATGAACATAAGTATATTTTCATCGGCTATTGTGATAATAAGAATGTCGGCCATTTTTGTAGCAAATTGTCACACCAGATGCGGATCCAGGGGGAAGGGGTAACCAGGAGCACGTGTCTGCCCCCCAAAAATTTTTCAAGTGCCCTCTAATATTTCAAGTATCCTTTTTATTTGTATAAAAATTGTTTTGCACGTAAGCATTTTTAGCTGCTTGAAGTTAAGTTGTGCTCCTATGCCGAAGCTTGCAGATGTGTTACTGAGTATTTATGGAGTTTAGCCTAGACTACAGAAACAACAGGGTAAAAAGTACACAGACATATTTGTATGAATATGATAAAGTGACCACTAGTTAGTGCCTGGCCAGAAGATACAAAAGCAATAATAATAATAAAAAAAAGGTATACAATACATGACTGAAAAATGCTATAGCAGAGTAGATGATGTACACGTATTGATTAAAAAAACAACAACAAAAAACCCCACAACCTCTTCGCATGAGACATGAGACTCGGTCGGTGGTCAAAGAAATGCAGGAAACTTCACGCCTGTAACTTACTTGTAAGCGTTGTTCTACAGCTGTTGGTCAAACTTAAACTGTTCCCCCGACAGCATAAATGTTGGACACGTTCCATCTGAGGCACTTGACACAGATTAGTATACATGAATAAATAAATAATAATAATAAAAAATGTATATCGGTAAACTTGATTAATTTTCGCAATATTTTGCTTATACTTTCTTCAAACATGACAAATTTATTGCCACTTAACGTGTATTTACATATATAAAAAATTTCGATCCCTACTATATAAAAGATACAAGGTACTTCACTCGCTATTTTGGTGCCTGCAAGGTCATACAATAATCTTTATTAATGCAGCTAGCGGTAGAGAAAACCGCAGCTAGCCATTTAGTGTACACTTCCGTTCGTACACTGTGGTATATACACAAACGCATTCATATTATCTGCAAATATTAAAACTTTTATTAAGATGTCCTTTTAACGACTCAGTGTGCTCCTCTTTTCTTGACCCTCCCCCCCCCCCACCCCTAAAAATATGGCCTAGATCCACCCATGCAGACCATCCAACATTCCGTGAACATTTGCAATACTTTTAATCCATAATTCATTGAAAATGTCTTTAATATTTCCATTTAAATTCAAACAGAGCTGGCAATGCAATGTAACCTCATTCAGTATAATTTCGATCACATGACCACGTGGTCAATTAATGACATCTGATAGAGAGGGTTGCCCCAGTATTCGACCAATAGAAAAGCTTGAGGATGCATTTCTAAAATAAATTCCGAAGAACGACAAACATACCACGTTTATGTCTTTTGGTGCTGTTTATCAGGACTTACACAATTATATTTCCTTTATTTTCAGTTTAATATTATTATATGTAAATTGATTTAAAAAAACACAAACAATTTTTTTAATTGTCCCCAGAATATAAAATGGCAGTGTCAGGGTTGGGGTGCCCTGAGCTCACTGTCTCACAATATTTTAAAATTTTCATATGGTAGACACAGTTTTATATACATAAGAATTGTTTCTCATTTTTTAGGAATTTATCGATGTATAAAAGTCACAAATGGTATAAAATCGCGTAGCGTAGCGAAGCGATTTTATACTACATTTGTGACTTTTATACATCGATAAATTCCTAAAAAAATGAGAAACAATTCTTATAATTACAAACAGTACAAGAAGTGTACCTTAAAACACTCAAAAATAATTTCTTTCTTTCTTACCGTCAACCATGTTTTGTAAATAAGCGTAGGAATACATGTATACATACTATTGGATGTTTTGGGGGTTTTTTTTTAACAGAATAAAAACAAATAAAAAATATATTGTAATTTTTTTTTTTATATAATATGAATATCTCATCCAGTTTCCCTTATTTTTTTAATCGAGAAAACAGGTCACTTCCTTGTTCTATTTTTAAAACGATCACCGAACTGGGTCATTGGGCTTCTCGCCCATCCAGCTAAAAATACTTCCAATCGATCTTGGTCTTCCGTGATGACGTATTTTTATGAGGTTTATGGAAGGATAACGCTTGTTTTTTTAGTGACGTCGGCCAATCAGAATACAGTAAATCGTATAAATTCGGAAAGTTTGTAATTATATACATATAAATGGCAAAATATATACACACGAATAGATATAATCCACACACTTTATGTATATTCTTGTTGTTGATATTTTGTTTGTTTTTTGTTGTTGATTTTTAAAAAAATATTATTATCTGGGGCCAAGAAGGGAAAAAAAAAAGAAAAAGGAAAAGATGTTTTATCTCGCCTTCATGTAAAATTCTTTAATCTCATTGGTTGTTTGCCGTTGGACAAATCCCTTATCCCCCTGTGGGCGGAGCCAAATTCTCTTATACCCCGTCTGTAATTTCCCAACAGTTTCCAGCCGCCCCAGTTAATGCTAAAGCAATAATTAGATTATAAATAACATTGATAATCAATCAAGTATACATCATTAATTTAATTTTTACTATAAAATACACTATTTCAATACTTTTAAAAGCTGCAATGTTGAACTCGGCCACCTAATTACGGTCGTGGTGTTATTGTATTAATGCGCGATTAGCAACAGTTGTTTTTGTTTTTTTAATTATTAATATCTGTTTCAGACAATTTCATATTACAAACATTTGAAGTTAAAAACTCGTTTATCGATGGAACTATTTTTCGTCACTGGCAAGTGATTTCGTTCGCGTCCGCGTGGTACGGCTCCGTTAATAAATTGTTAACAATTATTGTCTGGCGTTAATTTGATTATTTGGCTATATGGTTTAACATGTCGGCAAGATAAATTCGTTGTAGAAGCATCTCTCGGGGTATATGGCTTTTTATGTACCCTCTGTGTGCTCTTTTACCCCCTCGCCTTCGGCTCGGGGTAAAAGAACACACAGAGGGTACATAAAAAGCCATATACCCCTCGTGATGCTTCTACAACTTATAATGTACGGAATTAGAATTGATAAAAGAAAGTATTATGAAAAGGTGTGTGAAGGAGTAGAAAGTGCGAAGGTATTTTAGAAATAAATATATCTCAATATTTGATAAATTTAATAAACTTTTATGATGTTTGAAATAAATTATACCACTGCTCCCATTTTGTCTTGAAATCTTCTTAATTACCATTTTTATATAAGATATATTTTTCAGTTTCCAACTTTTCTTTAATTATAGTTTTTAAGGCAGAGAAGTTTAATTTTTGTTTTTGTATTTTCATGGAATAAATATAATATTTTATGTTAATAATTGACCAATTTATTGCATATGTATTTGGTTTTTTAAGCAGACCCAAAATGGCAATAGGTTTATCTATAATTATGCACTCTCCTATAGTATTGAATATCCATTTTGTAATATCTTTCCAAAATTCTTTAACATAACTACGATCATAAAATAGATGTTCAATTGTTTCTGGCATACGATTACAAAAAGTACATTTATTTGAATTAATATAATGTATTGTATATAGAAATGTGTTAGTAGCGAGAAATCTGTGTAGAATTTTATATTGAAACCAACGTAAAGTTGTATCTCTAACGCATTTAAATGGTATATTGTAAAATATATTCCATTCTGCTGGTGAGTAACAAAAACCTTTATTTTTATATTTAATTGAAACTTTGGGATGGCTTTTGTGTAGCATAACAATTTATATATTTCTCTACATCCCGTTTTGTCTTTAAGAAGTTGTTTTAGCTTATGGGGGTAAACTGGTTTTTCATTTGTAATTGACTCGTTTATTTCATCATTATGTTTTCCATATATCCCTATGAAACATTTCACTGCATTAATTAAAGAAGCCCTCTGCGCATGCTATAACCTCATCGTGGTGCAGGGGTGTAACATCCTCTTTGAGAATGGCCAATACAGCACAAATCCCCTTGTTTTCTTCGAGATACAATTGAAATTTTGAGTAAAAGTCAGTATCTATCTGTGATATTTGTATTTTTGCACAGTTCTTTACACTGTTTTTATTTAAATCTTGAATGTTTATATTGATGTTGATCATCACCTTGTTTGTTTGCAGTACCATAGGATGGTCACGTGACAAGATGGCGGAGAGGTTGACATAGAGAAATTTGCTCTGATATTGTTTAAAATAATGTCTTCTTTTAACCTAAACACATGCTAGAAAGTGGTTTGTAGAGTTCATTACATGCGATCGAAATGCTCCATGCCGAAAAGAGAACCAGCGAACAAGAAGAAGGATGGAAAACAGAAGGAGAAGGTTGGTAAGTCACTTAGCCCAACTGACAAGATGGCGGCCATAGATCCCTCAACGAGTAATTGTCATCAACAATCGCCAAAACCACCCCAAGTCTCATATGATGCGATAATGATTCAACAGCCTGAATTCGGTAACCCCGCCTTGCAAATTCAGCCAGTTTTTCCAGGTCAGCTGACCCAACAATTATCTATACCGCCATGGGCGAACCAAGTGTTCCAAAAATTGACTGAAATTTCCAACACGCTCATTGTAATTTCGCAAAAGACTGATAAGATTGAAGGAATCGAAAAGCGATTACAGACTATTGAACTTAATGTTAATGCATTTAAAACACAGTTATCTGAAAGCAATGAGAAAATTATTGAAATGGAAAAGTCTATAAACTTTGTAAACGAAAGCTTCGAAGAAGCCCGTTCAGATAGAAAGAAAATGGCGGATGTTGTCGACAAAATAAAAAAACTGAGGTGAGAGAAGTGCGTAATGGTTTTGATGAAGTCAACAGCTTACGCGGTGATTATAACGAGTTGCATGACTGTGTGTTAGACCTTCAAACCAGATCAATGAGAGACAATCTTATTTTTAACGGTATTGAGGAAAAAGACGATGAAGAAACAGAAGCGATTTTACAAACATTTTTGAAAGATAAAATGAAAATAGAAAGCTGTATTAACTTTGACCGTGTACACAGACTTGGTAGAAAGAGTACTAATCCAACAAGACCGCGGCCAATCGTAGCAAAATTCGAACGATATAAAGATCGTGAAAACATCAGAAGAAGCTCAAAAGTGCTCAAGGGAACAAACTTTGGTGTAAGCGAACAATTCCCTTACGAGATCGTTCAACGCAGAAAGGAGTTATGGCCGAAGTACAAAGAAGCGCAGCGTCGTGGACTCCGTGCCTCACTTGTCGTTGATAAACTTTTTATTGACGGTAAACGCTGGTTTCCCGATAGTGCACCCCACGATAGGCCCAACGATGCGCATCCGTACAGTCCTCCGAATGAAAACCCAAACAAACGTGCACGTAATTTCTCACCAAGGGAATATCGACCATAGGGACGCCGGAGGAGAGACACCGGTCAGGACTTGTCAACACCAAGTGAATACGAAACTGTAAATATTCCCCGTGTACATTCTTATTCAGAGGGAATAAGCGTATGTGACTATGTAGATATTGTATATTTAAATGTGTGTGGTCTCAACAGCAGACTGGATATTCCAGAATTTATAGATTTTATCAATCAGTATGATTTAATATGTTTAGTTGAAACTAAACTTAACGATATTGATCACGTAGAAATACCAGGTTATACAATTTTTACTAATAATAGAAATATTGAATCCAATGTAAGATCAGGGGCCATATGCCTGGCAATTAAAAATAAGCTCACAGATCAAGTACATATTCATAAAACTGTATCCCAATATGTATTATGGTTTACTCTTTCTAACGCTATTTCACAGGGAGATGTATTAAGCACTGTTATTGGAATTGTATATATACCCCCAGTAGGCTCGCCCTATTTTAACCATGATACGTTTAACACAATACAAGACGAAGTGAACGAGAAACTCTTAAGTGTGAAATAATGTTCTTTTGATCGGCGATTTTAATGCTAAAACGAGTTTGCTTGTAGATTATGTGAGTTGTGATGGTGAACATACTAATAACACACTCATTTCTGATATCTCCGATTTTATGAATGAACCTAACAACTTATTAAATATTGGCATTCCATTACAAAGAGCGAGTCAAGATACCAGTAGACCTAACGGTCACGGATATAAAACTAATTGATCTTTGTAAAAATAGTAATTTGTATTTAGTGAACGGAAGAGTCGGCGAAGATCGGGGTATAGGACAACCTACTTGCAAAGGATCGAGTGTAATAGATTATGCCATAGCCTCATTCACAGTTTTGGAAATAATTCTTAAATTCAAGGTCAACGAATTCGAACCACTATTCTCGGACATTCACAATCCATTAACAATGCGACTGAATATCCATACAGCTAGTGGTAAACACCACGCCGTCATTAATAATGAACTCACCCCAAGGAAATGGAATACTAAAGAGGCTAAACACTATAGTGAAAATATAAACAAAGAAACAGTCAACGACATAAACGTAATATTAAATGAACTGTGTGAACACTTCTCGAAAGAAAAGCTGAATGGTGCAGTGGAGCGTATTGGGATCCTATTTGTTGACACCGCAGCCGACACTTTCGGTTACACGCAAGCCCGCGTCAGAGCCAGACACAAGCGTGAAAATACCCGTAACAAAGCATGGTTTGGCAATCATTGCAGAACACTAAGAAGAAAGTATACAGAAGCGAGATCAGCATACAAACAACGAAAAACACCTGATAATAAGCAACGACTTTTGAATGCCAGTAAAAGCTACAGAAATGTAATACGGAAATATGTTAACAAACACAATTGGAAGACAGAACAAAGACTCACAGAACTTAGTCAACATGATACCCACGCCTTTTGGAAACTGTTAAAAGAAAAACAAGACCCTACTCTCCCCCCTTTAGACACTCTGTACGATTACTTTAAAAATATAAACAGCAGTGATGACAACACAACAGAAGAAAAAGATCCAAGTTTTAATATAGATTTTGAGGACACTACCATGCTAAATGAATCAATATTACAAGAAGAAATACTCGCCGTTGTTAAAAATCTAAAAAACAATAAAGCCTGCGGAATAGACCAAATAATCAACGAGTATATTAAGCAAACTATCGGCTGTATGGTCCCTGTGTATGTTAAGCTCTTTAATTTAGTGTTTGAACATGGCATCTTTCCTGATTCGTGGCTAGTTGGCATAATCAAACCGATCTATAAATGTGGCGATAGAACTGTTCCAGAAAATTATAGACCTATTACTTTACTTAGTTGTCTCGGGAAAACTGTTTACAGCTGTTTTAAATAATAGACTGAAATTATATTTAGAAACTAATGATTTGTTATCTGAAGTTCAAGCCGGATTCAGGAAGGAGTACTCGACGAACGATCATATTTTTACATTATATGGACTCATCGAATTGCTAAAAGCACGGAAGAAAAAACTGTATTGTACTTTTATAGATTTTAGCAAGGCATTCGACTCAGTATGGAGAACAGGACTTTGGGGAAAACTAATACAAAATGGTATTAATGGTAAATGTTTTAAAGTAATATATAGCATGTATCAGAACATTAAGTCATGCATTAGTGCACATAACACAATGTCGGATTATTTTCAATGTTCCATGGGTGTTAGACAGGGAGAAAATTTATCGCCCCTATTATTCTCCATGTTTCTCAATGATTTAGAGGATACGTTTAAAACTAATGATTGTAATGGCATCCGCATAGATAACTTATTCACAGATTCCACTTTGTATACAAATATTGTTCTTTTTGTGTTACTATATGCTGATGACACAGCGCTCTTTGCCGAAAATTATGACGACATGCAGAATTTATTAAATATTTTTGACTCTTATTGTACAAAAATGGAAACTAAATGTAAATTGTAAAAAAAACTAAAGTGCTAATTTTCAGTGGTAATAAAAAAAGATTATTCCAAAAGGTTCCATTTAGGAAACACAAATCTAGATAATGTAGAAATATACAAATATCTTGGAATTATATTTCATAAATCCAATAAATTCACTAATGCTCGAAAACATCAATATGATCAAGCTCAAAAAGCTATGTATTTTACACTTAGACAAGGAAAACGTTGCCATCTTTCCATTCAATGCCAACTTAAATTATTCGATTGTATGGTTTTACCTATTGCTTTATACGGATGTGAAATTTGGGGTTTTGAAAGTCTGTCCTGCATAGAAAAATTGTATAGCAAATATTTAAAGTTATTATTGCCTGTTAGAAAATCCACCCCATTATATATGTTGTATGGAGAACTTGGATGCTTCCCGGTAGATATAACAGTAAAAATAAGAATGATAGGATTTTGGTTTAGGATGATTACTGGGAAGCAGTCCAAGCTATCATTATTAGTGTACAGAATGTTATTGAATGATTATAATACACATTTTTATGATCACAAATGGATAGCTTTTATAAAATCAATTTTAGATAATATTGGTTGCACATACATATGGTGGTCACATTGTGAGCGTATTAATAGTGCTTCATTGTTGAAAATGTTTATTTCAACAAAAACTCATAGATCAATTTTTGCAAACATGGTACAGTCATATTGACACTTCATCGAAAGCATCTTGTTACAAAATATTTAAAAGCAGTATAGCATTCGAAAATTATTTAAATTTATTAGAAAAAAAAAACATTGGTGCCCATTGTTACGTTTTAGAGTATCAAAACCACAATCTTCCAATAGAGACAGGTAGATGGATACGTAAACCATTACATGATAGATTGTGTTTTTTTTTATGCAACACTAACGACATCGGAGATGAATTCCATTATATTTTTACATGCCCATATTTCAACCAATTCAGACTTCAATGTATACCGAAATATTATCGATCCAAACCAAACACATATAAATTTCACGAATTATTTAATTGTAAAAAAACTGGTGTCCTCCGAAAAACTTGCAATATTTTGTAAACATATTATGAATACTTTCAAGCCCTCCGGCTCATAGCTTTATTGTATTATTATTGTGTATGCAAACCCAAACCAATTATTTATAATTATATTCCCATGTTCGTTTTATGTAGATATACTTATGTGAATAGTTTTACTCTGTCATCTTGTTAAAAAGTGTGAATTGTTGTATTATATATTGTTCCTCATATGCCGTGGATTACGGCCTGAGAGAAATAAAGGTTCAGTTCAGTTCAGTTCAGACACCCAATAGCCGATGTATTTTTCGTGCTGGGGTGTCGTTAAACATTCATTCATTCATAATTAAAGAAGCATATTCTAGAAAGTTTTTTTTATATTAAATTTGCAAATTTAGAAATCCGCCATCAGTATTAACTAAATCACTAATGAAACAAACTCCCTTTTCTGCACATATATAATTTAAAAATAAATAAAAAATAGGCTTCTTATTTTTTAATATTTTACTGTTAAACCAACTGTTTATACCAGCTATATCGTTTTCATTTTCTATTGATTGTTTACGTTGGATGTTTCGCCAGCTATCTAGAACATCTTCCAAAAAAGAGTTAGTTGTTCAACTCATTCACTAGTAACGCAAGAGGGGTGGCTATCATGCTAAATAATAATTTTCAATACGAACTTCATAGAATAAAATCGGATAATTCCGGTAACTATATTCTCCTAGACATTACTGTAGAGGGAGAAAGAATAACACTTTTGAACATATATGGACCAAACACTGATAAGCCTAGTTTTTTCGAAAGTATATTGGAATGTATAGAAGAATTTGCTAATGAACAGTATTTAATATGTGGAGACTTTAATTTAGTGTTAGACCAAAAGTTGGATACCAAAAAACTACCAACATATTAACCACCCTAAGGCTCGTGAAATACTGTTGCAAAATATTGAAGCGTTTGACTTAAAAGACCCTTTCAGAGAACTATATCCTACACTTAAAAGATACACATGGAGAAAAAAAAAGCCATTAAAATTAGCTAGGTTAGATTTCTTTCTTCTATCAAATAATTTAATGTCATGTACAGAAAAGGTCATAATAGAGAACAGCTATAGGTCAGACCATTCGAGTGTAGTACTAGATATGAAATTAAATAAAATCATTAAAAGTAGGGGTCTTTGGAAATTCAATAACTCACTGTTAACTGACCAAGATTATGTAAATATTATAAAAGAAGTGATTACAAATATAACAAAACAATATGCAATATTAATTTACAACCCACAATGCTTAAACAGAATTCCAAAAGATGAAATACAGTTTGATATAAATGACAGTTTATTTCTGGAAACATTATTAATGGAAATAAGGGGTAAAACAATATCATATTCGGCATTCAAAAAGAAGAAAACTAATGAATTGGAAAATATTCTTTGTGAACAAATTAAAGAATTGGTGGAATCTGAAAACGACGATAACGCTGAATTATTAGCTGCAAAAAACCCAGGAATTAATAGAATTAAGGAGACAAAAGCTGAAGGGTCATTACATAAGAGCAAGGGCAAAATGGATCGAAGAAGGTGAAAAACCAACAAAATATTTTTGTAATATGGAAGCTCGAAACTACTATAGCAAATTAATATCAAGAATTGAATTAAATAATGGATCAATAGTAACTGACCAAAAACTAATTTTAGCAGAGACAAAGTGTTTTTTACCAAAAGCTCTATTCAGCACCGCTTGACAAATCTGATAATAATATATTTGAGAAATTATCTGACTATACATTTGAAAAATTAACAGATGAAGAAACACATTCATTAGAAGGAAAAATTAGTTACTCTGAAGCTTTCAATTTTCTTAAAAATATGAAAAACGATAAAAGTCCTGGCTCGGATGGTTTTACGGTCGAGTTTTTCAAATTCTTTTGGGCAGATTTAGGACATTTTATAGTTAAAGCAATAAATTACAGCTATGAAGTAGGCGAAATGTCTACTGTCCAAAAATTAGGAATAATCACTTGTATTCCGAAACCAAATAAGCCAAAGCAGTTTTTAAAAAATTGGAGACCTATAACTCTTTTAAATTGTATATATAAAATGGCTGCTGGTTGCATAGCTAACAGAATTAAAATTGTCCTGGATAAAATAATAAATAATGACCAAACAGGTTTCATTAAGGGAAGATATATCGGAGAAAATATACGTTTAATATATGACATTATGCAATATACCGAAACACACTTTATACCTGGTCTTTTAATATTAGTAGATTTTGAAAAAGCATTCGATTCAGTATCTTGGTCCTTTATAGAAAATGCATTAAATATATTTAACTTTGATTCATCAGTTATAAGATGGATAAAAACTTTGTACAAAAATTCGATGTCGAGTGTAATACAAAACGGTCATATGTCAGAAACATTTAAACTCGAAAGAGGATGTAGGCAGGGAGATCCACTCTCACCTTATATCTTTTTAATTTGTGCCGAAATTCTTTCAATTCTTGTGAGAAATAACAATGACATTAAAGGTATTTCTATTGAAGGCGAAGAATATTTAATAACTCAATACGCAGATGATACTACTTTTATTCTTGACGGGACATCCCAGTCTCTGGAAAGTACAATGGTTTTACTTGATTACTACTAAGATATCTCAGGTTTAAAAATAAATTATACAAAGTCTAAAGCCATTTGGATAGGCAGCAAAAAATATTCTAAAGAAGTATACCATCATACACAGTGGAAGCTAGAATGGGGTGGAAATAAATTTAACCTCCTTGGTATAAATTTCACAGTTAATTTAGATGAAATTATAGATTGTAATTATAATTCGAAAATTAAAGATATGCAGAATGTAATGAAACTTTGGTCAATTAGGAAATTGTCAGTACTTGGAAGGGTTACAGTCCTTAAAACCTTAATAATACCAAAAATCACACATCTTTTAATAGCACTGCCAAATCCACCAACACATATGATACAAGCTCTTAAAAACATGTTTTTTAAAATTTATTTGGCAAAATAAACCAGAAAAAATCAAGCGAGATGTATTAGTACAAGATTATAAATATGGCTGTTTAAATATTCCTGATATAGTACACCTTGTTACATCTTTAAAAGCAACGTGGATACAAAGAATTTTCCGACAAAGTACAAAATGGGTTACATTATTTGAGTCCACCACAAAGTTACGAACTAAAGACCTTGTTATATACGGAGATTACTTTCTTGTAATTAAAAAGGAAAGAGTAAGAAATATGTTTTGGAAAGATGTTTTGTGTAGTTGGGCACTAGTTCAAAAATATCAAAAGTTACAAACCACTGAAGATATCCAAGGATTGAATATTTGGTATAATACCAACATATTATTAAATAATAAACCATTTATGTATAAGAACTATATTAACAAAGGAGTCAATATCGACTGCTGCACAGAATTCTTGCCACAAATACATTTCTATATATGATAAACTATTCTGAATCAAATAAATGCTCATTCTGCAATAAACTACCTGAAACTTTACAACATTTGTTTTACGACTGTGACAAGGTACGAGAGCTTTGGAAAAGTTTAGAAAATTGGATATTTCATGAAACGGGATTTCGCATTTCACTAACAAAACATTTAGTGATTTTTGGGATGATTGATGGAAAAATGGCCCAAAATATAAACTGGTTAATAATTAATACTAAATACTATATTTATACCATGAAAATACTTAAAAGAAATTTATGTATCAATGCGATTAAAGTTATTCTACGTAAAAAATTTCAAAAGGAAAATATATATATTTTAAAAATTGCGAATATGATACATTTTATAACAACTGGTCCAAGTGGCTTGATCTTCTAGCTTAAACAAAATACATATTGACACAGACGTATACAATTAACAAACTATATTCTTTAAAAAAAAATCGGTCTTTTACTCCATCCAAACGTTTATTTCTAGCGTTACACACCTGTCCAAGCACTCGTCTAGTTCCTTTATCTTCTACTTCTCATTTCCTTTCTTCTCTTTTTCCTTTTTCTACCTCTTTTCTACTGTCTTCTTTCCTTCCAAACTTTCTTTTATTTTTGTCTCTCATTCCTCAGACCAAATGTTATTTAGAAATAACGTATGGGCGTGTCAACTTAATGTTTGAGGTTTATAAAAAATTATGCCTAAATCTCACATTTACGAAAGATTATGCTATACAAAAAGTAAATATTTTTGGTACAATATATATGTATGTATTTATATATATAAAGCTAAACCTCTATTCTATGTACATGAATGTTAGTGTATATGTGTATTATTGTAAATGTTGGTTTAAGATTGTATAATATGTGTATGTATTATGTACTATTGTAACCATGTGTATATAATATAATTATGTATATTAGCTCATTGTAAGGCAATGATGCAAGGCGCCCCACCCTTGTCATTGTTAAATTGATCTGGGGGTAATAAAAATGTATTTAAAAAAAAAGAAAAAAAAAAGAGTTAGTCATATTTTTAATTTTTAAATTAATAAAATGATCACCATATATAATTAAAGTCTGAACCAAAATGTTAACAACTACGAAAAATTGCTCTCCTACCTTTATGTTTAGTTAGATTTTACTCACATTTTGTCCAGACAGAAATCTAGGAAAAACCATTGCAATGACACAGATTCCACATACTAGATAATAACCATGTCACCAATATCGATTTCGCTGAGATCGCATAGGGCAAAAAACATGTAATTTTGTGCCGGCTGCCATTTTGACTTTTTAGGGAATATTCTCCAAGAGGGGTGAAAGGATATGACTAGGGCTCGACAGTAAGGATTGTCCGCCTGTCCGACAGGTAGAATTTACTGGGGACATTTGAATACCCCATTTCACCTGTCCGACCGGACAGGTGCTTCAAAATCCGATGATATCGCTAATTTTTCGCATTTATTCAGCGTGAACACGATCTTGTTGATTCTGTCCAAATGTCGGAAGTTGATATTTCGGTAATTTCCAATACGCATGCGTTAAAATGCCATAACGCAACAGATCAATCGCGATACTTCTTATGGCAAGCCATGGCTTTATGTAGCGCGATGTCATTGGTCAATTGCTGTCGTCTACTGGACTGGAAAAGGGCCAGAGGCGGCGTATATTTACTTAAAATAAGTATTGTTTCACAAAACAACCCTTCTTAATCAATAAATAAACCATGCAGTGATTTCAGTAGAATTCGGAAGTAATTGGCAGAGTAGCAAATGTAAACGGCAAAAGACCTACATACATCATACTTCCATCTGTATAAATATTTGAATCAGCAAGATTGAAAGTAGACGGCAAAATAATTTAATTAGGGTAACATAGATGGACAATTTCGCACCATAGATTATAAGTTGTCAATGCTGGCACCTACTGAAAACAATAGCATGTGACATCCAGTAAAAAACCCAAATTAATTATCTGCCAAATAATTAAATTTTTATCACTTTCTGACGAAGCATAAACTTGTGTTTTGCATGATAATTAATATAACCACATCATGAAAACATGTTTAGAGGTCTATGGTGTTAACTTGTTATGATCTTTGGAATAATATGGAGCTGAAGTTATTGTTGGTACAATATTAATGTTCTGTCTGATGAATTGTATGTAGAGTTTCTTATTTGACAACCTATTTTTCTGCTTTTAGGCTTATTTTTCGTATCAAGGCATACAATCATGTGTTTATTTACATATTTCATGGTCAATATTTTGCATGTATAATGCATATTTGGTCAGTTGCGGCAATCAATGTATGCCATTGTGTGTGTTTAAACTGTTTCAGTAGTGCATGCAATTTAATATGCATTAACACATCAGATATAATATATTTGTGCCAACACAACCTACACCGACAACTTTTGACCTCCATTCATCAATGCCGAGATCTCGGAATGCTTGGTCGATAGCATGATACACACCATCAGCATGTGAATGTTCTACCGGCTGGCAGCACAGATACTGATTTTGGGCTTGTCCATTGATGACATAGCGAACATAGACGAGTTCAACTTCACTGACACTTGTGTCAGTTGCTCCATCAAACATGAGCCCCATCACTGAACAGTTTGATATCTGTTCAATGGTTGTAGCCGTGACATCTTCGTAGAGGTACTTGACGAATCGCCGACAAGCATTGTCACTTTGATACTGGTTACCCATCTTAGCACCATTCTTTTCATGGAGTGACAATAACTTTGGGTAGACAGTGAAGGGGAACTCCTCCTTAACAATGAAGCAAGCTGTATTAAATAGCTTTTCCATTGTGGCAATGTTCTATGACTGACTATAATATGAACAATACATAATATATCTGCTATATATAGTATAATCCTATTGAATGCGAAAAAAAAAAAAATAAAAAAAAAAATAAATACAAGGACGTGGTATATCTGATGGGACAGGTAGTTTTATTTTTTGCATGTCCTACAGGACAGGTGCCTTAAAAAGTTAATGTAGAGCCCTGATAATTTCTTGTAAAATATCTGTAAGAAATTAAGCATTTTGATTGACTGATTACAAGTGGTTCATTCTACGATATACCATCTCCGAAAGTCAATGTACCTACGGTAACGTTGTTTACGTGTATTCATACGCGGTGAAGTGTCACTGTTGGTAAATATGGCTGATGTACACGTAGAAGACGCCGAGTCGTTTAATTTGGGTGAACTGGAAGAAATATTCAGACCAGAACATGACCCTGAAGAATACTCTCCAGACGATATAGCAACGCTTGCTGCATCGGCTTCTTCAAGCAGAATTTCAGCTGCCTCTTCAAGCAGAATTTCAACTAACAATCGTCATGTTGAGTGAAATCAGCTGATCGAGCATGTAGGCGCCTATAGTCACTGACAGCAGACGACACCGATAACTAGTACGGTAGCCAGGTCGATTTATCTATGTCGGAGAATCAGGAAGGTTTGGACATTGATTCTTATGTAAACATATGTGTAGATTTCAGATCTGCAACTCTTACTTCCATAAACCTGTACGTTAATTGGGAATTTACATATTTTTAGTGGTACGTCAAAGTACATTTTTGTTCGATCTGTTGCTACCCAAAAACAACAGTCCACGGGATAGACACCATATTTCAACTATAAGGGAGATTAAACTCTTTAAAAATGTTTTTTTGTGATGCTTAATATCCAAACTTTCCATTTTGATTTGCTGGATTTTCACAACTGGTCAATTTGACCTAAATTTTCAAGGTCAAATGAAGGTCATTGTTTCTGAATATACAATATGCTGTAAATGACACAAATCATTGGTTTCTTTTAATTCTTTCCAAAAATATTGATCAATAATATTCATATTAATACTTTGGTTTATAGATATATTCATTACACATCTAGTAGGTGCTTCCTGATTGAAATTTGAGGAGCAGATCCATAATTTAACGAAACGGAGAGATGTTTAGTAAAAGGTTATGTTCACATTTTGGAGTATGGTTTGTTAGAAATGGGTACGAATGCTTAGTGAGGTCTGTACAGGGTATGGTTATGGTGAGGGTAGGTGCGGATTATGTTGATGGTAGGTACCTACACAAAGGTGACCTAGGGTAGGTGGCTATGGAAAACGTACACAAAAGGGTCCGCTAGATTCATATTCAACCCCCATTCCCCTGTTTATACTTAGTATGTATTCCTCTTGCTCCAAGTGGTTCGGCAATATGGATCAATCAAACACTTATTTACCGCCTATATACAGTTTTGCTGTTTATAGGCAGCCCTCGTAAGCGGAGGTCAAATACACGGCCGTCGTATATATAGCCACTTCGTATATAAACACCGTCTAGTTCACAGTATTCTTTAAACATGTAGTAATTTCTATTCCAAGCCATTTGTAATTACCCATGGGGTTATGGCATATTTTATATAATAATAAATTTGACAAACTGAAAAATGAATGCGGTGTTTAGGTGTTTAGATTTTTCTGCAAACAACAAACGATAAATTTATCTGACATGCAAAGGCCTAACTAGTCGAATTGTCGCCGTTTAAAATGTTTCTGTTGTTAAAATAAATTAATGTATAAGCTTATTGTCATTCAGTACATGTTTATATATCTTTTTATAACATTTTTTATTAGTTTTCTTTCGATTTACCCTACGTCGCATAGGACGGCCAAGCGTTCTCGTTACACGAGCTTGGCAAATCGTTTTGACATTGCAGTTATTCGGTGGTTGCCTATCACGTGACTACAAAAATAATAAGTCACACCTCTTCGCTCCAAATAGCCGTTAGTTTTTCCTGAATTGTGGACCGTTGAGATAATTCAATTACTTTTAGCGACAAATCAAATGTATATATTTTAAGATAATACTTTGTTAGGTCATTAATTAGATCAACCATCCGTGACAGAGCGCCTTTAATACCTAATAAAGTAAACTAGAGTGATGAAACACTTCTTTTGAATATTCTTTGCTGCCTATCCATATTATCTTTGATTTTGAATAATTTAGCTTCAGACCAGATATTTTTGCAAAGAAATCCAGTGTAGTAAGTGTATTGTACAGGGAATTTGGGGATCCATCCAAGATAAAGTTAGTGTCGTCGACATATTGAAAAATCAGGAATTCTTCTCCATCAATATTTATACCTTTAATGTCTTTATTATTACGTATTAAAATTGCAAGTATTTCGACGCACATTACAAATATGTAAGGAGATAATGGGTCACTTTGCCTACAACCTCTATTTAATTTAAAACCTTCTGATAAGTGTCCATTTTGTATTACTGCTGAGATAGAAAAATAATATATGTAAATTGAGATAGGACCAAAATGAGTGTTCATCAGAAGGTATGTTTGCGTGTGTTAGGGACCCCACGAGTCCAGAATATTGGACTCAAGTACTCGAGGGTCAAACTCGACACGGACCCGAGTACCCGACACTTACACTAGATGATAATGAAAATAAAGTAAAATAGCACCATGCATCTTAATTCAAGCGCTGAACATGAATGCGAAATCATGTCACTGGATTGTATTTAGAAAGTGTTGATACGTTCAGTATTGTGACGGATGGTCAGATAAAAAAGAGAAACTTGCGAGTGATCATATAATTATTGTACATCTTGTATTACTGATTAGTTACTGCTGACATCAATGCTCTACACTGTCTCACGTGTACGGGTACTCGAGTCCTGTGTACGGACTCCAGTCTTCCTAGACTCGACCCGTGTCCGTGTACCAGAGTACTCGTGGAGACCCTAGCGTGTGTGACTGATTAGTTACTGCTGACATCAATGCTCTACACTGTCTCACGTGCACGGGTACTGAGTCCTGTGTACGGACTCCAGTCTTCCTAGACTCGACCCGTGTCCGTGTACCAGAGTACTCGTGGATACCCTAGCGTGTATGACTGATTAGTTACTGCTGACATCAATGCTCTACACTGTCTCACGCTAACGGGTACTCGAGTCCTGTGTACGGACTCCAGTCTTCCTAGACTCGACCCGTGTCCGTGTACCAGAGTACTCGTGGAGACCCTAGCGTGTGTGACTGATTAGTTACTGCTGACATCAATGCTCTACACTGTCTCACGTGTACGGGTACTCGAGTTCTGTGTACGGACTCCAGTCTTCCTAGACTCGACTCGTGACCGTGTACCAGAGTACTCGTGGAGACCCTAACGTGTGTGACTGATTAGTTACTGCTGACAGCAATGCTCTACACTGTCTCACGTGTACGGGTACTCGAGTACTCGTGGAGACCCTAGCGTGTGCGTGCGTTAATGCATGAATATGTGTTACAGTTGTTAAAATAAACAGTTTTTAGATTTAGTTTATGTATAATGTTGCATTTACTATAACATAAACTTCAAAGTTTAGTTTTATTAGTTAATCAGAAAGTGGTCGAATACTGAATACTGTTCATTGCGACACTCGAACCTACTCTAGTCTGCATATACTTCATAAACAAAACTTGGGTCTAAATCATGAATAACATTGACAGTAAATATGTACGAAGAAAAACCAATATTAGCAAATGCCAATAAACGAACAAGTTATAATCATCTCTTTCTTAAGTGGTTGAATACTGAATAGTGAAAATATATTGTATTCTTATTGGACAAAAAACCAGTCACACGACAGTGTTCGAAATAAGCATTTGTCCGTTTGTCCTGACAAGTGAAAATGTGCTTGGACAAAAAAATCTACCCCAATGGTTGTCCTATGGATAAGTAAACATTTTCTATGCAGTTTCATTTTAAGTAGTAAAACATCGTCCTTGCACTTGTATGAAAGAAACCATTTATTTGATCAAGTGAAACTATTGGTGGACAAGTAGATTTCTAGATGTAATTGTCTCATGGAGTAGTGAAGAGTTTTGCTTATTTCTATCTGTCACAGGGATCCTATAATACCCGTAACTGATTGAAACACTATTGTCCAAACATCTCTCCTAACTGTATATCTATTAGATCTCTCTGTAACAGGCAGTTATACCCGCTGTGGCTCGTCTCTAGGTATGATCAGAGATACGATCTTATATAAAGTATATATTATTATAGCACGTTTAGTTCACTAGAAAACACAACAAAAACACAATACACTTTGGAATCTGCATTAACCTACGCTGACAAATGTACTGCCGCAGTAGTTAATTAACAACAACAAATAATAACAACCCAGAACTGATCACTTAATTAGTTAATCTCTAGGTGTCTAGTTTACACAATATTCTAATCACTTCACCGTGACACAACACCCACACGTGTGATAATTGAGAAACGCTTCCAGGAGAACTTAACTAATAAAGGAATTATAACTCTATTCCTAACTGGTTACTTTTTAATTAACCCTTACTACTCGTTCAGTAAAGTGTAATAATTGAGAAACGCTGCCAGGGGAACTTAATTAATAAAGGAATTACAACTCTATTCCTAACTGGTTAATTTTTAATTAACCCTTACTACTCATTCAGTAACCTTGTAACACAAAATTAATACTGGTACCTATTACAATAAAGTCAATAACCTACAGTTTACCTAGGTCCTCTAGGATGACTAGTTAAGCTTTTTATAATTATTTAGGACAGTGAGCCTACAGATTACTGCGTCAGATGACCGGCAGCACCATCTAAATAATATTGGTATAATACAGTATTAAAATATTTAAAGTCACATCAATCACATCAAGGTTATACACAGAGCAGAAAATATATATTTACCAAAGTCCCGTCTGAACTAATATAGATCGTTCAGTGGACGACGTCCGTTCCCCTGGATACTTCCAAATGTTTCTCCCCGATATCTCTAAAACCCTAGCTATTTATTCAAAACTCTCAGAGACAGCGAATATCGCCTGGGGGCACAAGGCGGTACTGAATCTTATCATGTGGATTTTCCACAGCCACCACGCCGGCATATCTTTCTCTGATCGTCAGACTGGCTGTCGCCATTCGCCAAAATCACGGTTGTAAAAACCGCACTCGCAGAGGTATTACGTAACTACTGGCCACATGGCGTCCATATTGGAATGCACGGTCGCGCGAAGGTATTACGTAACAAATTGCATAATTGCAAAGTGCATATGGAACTGCACACGGCCTTCTAAAACAATTAATATCGCCACAGGCGAAAAGAAATTAAGAGAATGTACCGTCACACACCCCCACCTCAAAAAGGATATTTCCTCTACTCTAGGAATGGGGAAATATACTACATTAAAACAAAAGGTGCGTTAACCGACGCATCCGGGCATTTATAACACATGTAATAATAAGGTGACTACCAGTAATCACACTGAGTCTCTGAGTCCCTGGTATGCAAATAAAATATATAAAAACAAAACAGAAATCAAGAATGTCAACACATTATCATAACGTTCAACTTCGGGACAGGGCATCAGCGATTACATTGGATGTGCCCTTGATATGTTCAATGGTAATTGGGTATTCCTGCAGAAGAAGACTCCATCTCAAAACTCTCTGGTTGGTGGCTTTCATTCTGTGAATGAAAGTGAGCGGATTATGATCAGTAAAGACCACCACTTGATGCACAGCCGATTTTGTACCATGGCCAAAGCTTCCTTCTCTATAGTGGAATAGTTCACCTGGTGTTTGTCAAACTTTTTGGAGAAGAAACTTACAGGATGGTCCAGTCCATTTTCGTCTTCCTGGAACAGCACAGCTCCAGCTCCCACGTCACTGGCATCCACAGCTAGGTTGAAAGGTATTCGGTAGTCTGGTGCTGCCATCACGGGAGACGAGGAGAGCATCTGCTTGAGACGGTTGAATGACTTCTCGCATTCATCTGACCACTGGAACTTCGTTTCCTTCTTTAGCAGCGATGTGATGGGGGCCGCTACCGTCGCAAATTTAGCACAGAAACGACGATAATAACCGGCCATACCAAGGAACCGGCGAACTTCACGACGGTTGGTCGGTGCAGGGTACTGGCTGATGCTTAGTGTCTTGGCCTGCAGTGGGGCGACGCAACCATGTCCGACAGTATGACCTAAGAAGGTCACTGAAGCTTTCACGAATTCACATTTGCCCAGGTTCACAGCCAAGTTAGCTTTCTGTAGGCGACTGAATATTTGTTGTAACCCGGTTAAATGTTCATCCCAAGTGTCAGTGGCTAACACCACATCGTCCAGATATACACTGACGTGTTCTAGGTCTGATAACACCTGGTTCATCATCCATTGAAAGGCAGCAGGGTCAGTCTTCAAACCAAACGGCATCACTCGGAATTGGAAGAGGCCGTCAGGTGTGATGATCGCCAGAATGTCCTTAGCTTCCTCCGTTAACGGAATGGCATAAAAACCCTTCAGTAGGTCCAATTTGGTGATGTATTGCGCGTGTCCAACTCGGTCGATGCAATCGTCAAGGCGGGGTAGAGGGTAGGCATCTGCCTTGATGAGTTGATTCACGCGACGTAGGTCAGCTCACACCCGGAAACTGTTATCTCCCTTTTGAATCAGAATAACAGGTGATGCCCACTGACTGTTTGATGGTTCCAGAATGTCGTGTTCCAACACGTAATCTATCTCCTTTTTTAGTGCCGCACGTTTTACAGGATTTATCCGATAGGCATGCTGTCGAATCGGTGTAGCGTTGGGTTCCAAGCGCACATCCTGGATAAAGGTATTGGTAACCGTTGGGAAGTTCTGAAAAATGGAAACATTGTCTTGTATCAACGTGGTCAACTTTGCTAGCTGGGTGCTGTCAAGGTGCTGTAGATAAGAACTCAAGTCTGCTAGAATCTGGCTGTTGGTTAACTTGATCTCTGCAGTCTTGACGTCATCACAGGAAGTTGAGTGACTCTCAATTTGGACAGGCAAAACTGGAACTATTGACAGTCTGTCAAAATAACCTTTTAGCAAATTGATGTGACAATACCTACTTTTCCTAACCCTATCAGGAGTGTTTATTACATACCCTGTCTCATTAACCCGTTTGTGCACAACATAGGAACCGAAATACCTGTTCTCTAATGAACCCCGTTTAATGGGAAGGTACAGCAGCACTTTATCCCCTGGTTTAAATTCCCGACTCTTAGCCTTCCTATCAAATACTGATTTTATTTTGCTCTGAGCATAGCTCAGATGCTTCCTAGCCAGTTCGGTCGCCTGCCACAACCTATCTCTGACTCTCCCTACATAAATCAGCGGGTTTTCGGCATTATCCTTGTCTAACCAACTATCTTTTACCAATTTGAGAGGGCCTCGGGCTGAATGCCCATAGACCAACTCAAATGGGGTGAATCCTAAGATTCTTGATTAGCATCCCGTGCTGCGAACAACACGAACGGAATTAACTGGTCCCAGTCAGTACCATTGTCGAAACAATGGCAGCGGAGCATACTTTTCATGCTCTGGTGGAAACGTTCTATGGCGCCCTGGCTCTCAGGGTGGAATGCAGCAGAACGAATCTGTCGTATATCTAACATAGACAGTACTTGCTGGATTAACTTGCTCATAAAGTTCGTACCCCGGTCGCTTTGAATTTCACCTGGTAAACCCGTGTACGTGAAGTACTTAAGCAGCGCACTAGCTACAACAGACGCAGTAATCTTCCTTAAGGGAATCGCCTCTGGAAAACGCGTAGTTAAGCACATAATTGTTAACAAGAATTGGTTGCCTGAACGCGTTTTCGGTAATGGCCCCACGACATCTATCAACACTTTTGAAAAAGCTTCCCCAACTATGGGAACCTTCTGCAGGGGATAGGGAGGAATTAGCTGATTTGGTTTGCCCACAACCTGACACACATGACATGACATACAATGCTTACTGACATCTGCAAACATTCCCTTCCAATAAAACTCTGAGGCAAGTTTACTATGAGTTTTATTCCGCCCTAAGTGGCCAACAAACACGTCCTCATGTGCTAACAATAACAATGACGGACGGTACTTAGAGGGCACCACAATTCTACATCTTGTCACACATTCCTCACTATCAGGCACAACCTTTTCCACACTCTTATTCATTAACACTCCCATGTCCATATAATACCCTCACATCTGATCCTCCATCTCACTCTCAGTTAACAATGTAGTGCGAGCTGCCAACAAACTTGGATCAGCCCCCTGCTCTAGGATTAACTCTTGTCTATTACAAGGTAAGTCCCCCCTATCAAACACAACTGGTTCATTTCCCAAGAGCATGTACCGTCACACTATCTCTGCATGACCTTCCGTAAATAGCAATATTGTCCTGAGCCGGTCCCACCGGTCCGATCAAAAGTGATATTGCACTGGAAACCAGTGAAAATAATGATGATACAAATTTCTATCCAATTAATGAGTAGGTAACGTAATGCAACATCAACTGCTACTTCTAATGTAAATATAAAGATAACATATTTATTTTGCAAATACGACAAAGAGACGATCAGTAATCGTCACATTGTGTAAAGAATTAGAAACGTACATGATACACCAAAATGCAGTTGGAATCGGCACTCTCAGGATTTTATGTTAGAAATAAAAAATGCATTTGGAGGTAATCAGTAACTGTTCAGATTAAATGTATGTTCAGATGTATTATATATTGTTTATTATTTTGTTATTGAAATGATTTTCACACTCTTGCTGGTCATAATGTCTCTAATTTAATTTTTGTCTTGGTAATGTTTCAACAGTTACTGTTTATTTCGGCATTTCTATTAAGAGTGCAACACAAACAAAACCGCTGTAGTGTTTAAACACTAGGGTCTGTCACTATAACTACGTGTAAACATTATGTCCGCGAGACAGGCGCCTATCACACGTTTGACGAACGTTTCTAGTAGTGAAATCTTAAAACTTTCTATTAAATAACTGGACATTACTTATAAAGGGCACGTTGGCCAAGAAGACTGCAACCACGGCAACTGCAACAAGTGTCGACATCATGTCCTTTCTCTGAAAAATCACAGAACACAATGCAAAAACGAATGTGTACAACAGGACAAGTGTTTGTACAAATAAACAATGTAATATTATTTGTAATTAAAAATCGGATCGCAAATCGCTAAAATATGAGTAATTATTACTCATATGGGCTAAAATATACGGGGTAATATTTTTTTGATCTCTGCACAGTGTGCAGATTGCTTCTACAGCCACTGATTGGCTGGCTTAAAAATCACGACGTTTGGTTGGTTGCTTGCTATGGCCGGAACTTCACTTTCATTCATATAATGTTTCCATTCATGAGTCAGATTACACATACGTTATACGATCTACACAGATTTACAACAAAAAAAATGGACTTATTTGTTTCGTAAACATGAAATGGTATATTTTCATAAGCAGCGGCTTTAGTGATATATAATATAAGTTGTAGAAGCATCACGAGGGGTATATGGCTTTTTATGTACCCTCTGTGTGTTCTTTTACCCCGAGCCGAAGGCGAGGGGGTAAAAGAGCACACAGAGGGTACATAAAAAGCCATATACCCCGAGAGATGCTTCTACAACGAATTTATCTTGCCGACATGTTAAACCATATAGCCAAATAATCAAAATAACGCCAGAAAATAATTGTTAACAATTTATTAACGGAGCCGTACCACGCGGACGCGAACGAAACCACTTGCCAGTGACGAAAAATAGTTCCGTCGATAAACGAGTTTTTAACTTCAAATGTTTGTAATACGAAATTGTCTGAAACAGATATTAATAAAAAAAATAAAATACACTTTTTTTTAATTAGAAATGTATGTAGTAAAAAAAATAAAAATATTAAAAAAAACAAAAAACAACAACTGTTGCTAATCGCGCATTAATACAATAACACCACGACCGTAATTAGGTGGCCGAGTTCAACATTGCAGCTCTTAAAAGTATTGAAATAGTGTATTTTATAGTAAAAATAAAATTAATTATGTATACTTGGTTGATTATCAATGTTATTTATAATCTAATTATTGCTTTAGCATTAACTGGGGCGGCTGGAAACTTGGAAATTACAGACGGGGTATAAGAGAATTTGGCTCCGCCCACAGGGGGATAAGGGATTTGTCCAACGGCAAACAACCAATGGGATTAAAGAATTTTACATGAAGGCGAGATAAAAATAATTATTTTCAAATGCAAATACAGTTGTATTATTTTGTACTGTAAACATTTGGCTGTAAAAAGAACGTCGTTAATGCTATGACGTCACTTACATTACGTCATGTAATGCGCGTAAGATTATATGACGTAATGGCTGATGGCTTTGTTGTAGACTGCAGAGGAATTTTTATATTAAAAATCAGTTAAAACTGACAATGGGTAATAAAGAGAATAACCAACTCCAACGAGGAATTACGAATTATCTGTCCCTCGTAAATGAATGTTGTAAAACCCTCGCCAAAGGCTCGGGTTTACAACATTCATTCACTTGGGACAGATAATTCGTAATTCCTCGTAGCTCGTTAGTTATTCTCTAAAGCTTCCACAGTAAATGTTTACTAGTATATAATAGGGATATTTTATTTCATTTTAACCGAGTTTCGTGCTTATATACAATGCAGTTTCAAGCACGCTGTCCTGGCACACACACCTCAGCTCGGGCTGTCTGCCCAGGACAGTGGGTTAGTTCTTAGTGGTTAGTGAGAGAGAAGAGGGTGTAGTGGTCTTACACCTACCCACTGAGTCGTTCAAAATCGCTTTCGGTGGGAGCCGGTATGGTGCGGTGTAGTGTGGTGCGGTGTAGTGTGGTGTGGTGTAGTATGCTATGGTATGGTGTGGTATGGGGATTAACGTGCACATTCAGAGCACGCTGTTTTAGCGCATGCCTATCAAGGGCACAGGTGCTGGCCTCGGCCGGCTCCTCCGTCCAGGACAGGAAAGGGTTAGTGTGTGTGTGGGGGGAGGGGGGGGGGGAGGGACCGCCTGCACTGGCATGTGCAAGAGAACACCAGCAATCCGACCGGGGTCAGTAACAGGCCTCTGGGTAGGCTAAGTTTGACATTTGTAGATTCACTTACTATGACAATACACTGCATGAAGTAGGAATTAAATAATTAAATGAAAAAAAAGAAGGAAAAAAGCCCACTTATTGAGAACGGTTAAATTAATACATACCATGTACCTTATTTCTGAAGGAGGCGACATGTCGAAGGTTGATTTATAGTCATTAATTACCAGTACAGACGGCAAAACAAGTAAAGAAACGACAAACGTTTTAAGGACTATATGTGGCAACCTGTAATTAGCGGCCACCCGTCTTATGCGGTCGCTTTTCTCTACTCCCTTGTGTGACCGCTTAAGACAGATTACTTTCAATTATCTTGTAATCGTAATCGTAATCGTGACATTCTGCTATTGCTAGCGGTGTTTCTCTCAAGGTGTGTGTTCTCTATAGACCAAATAACTTTCCAGTCAGATGGAAGTGCCAGTTTTGTGTTCTTTGGCTCTATTACAGGTTTGGTATCCACTCTCGTAGTACTGTAGGGTGATCTATTTGTGGGTGTGCATTATGGGTAGGACTAAAGGCAATGTGAAATATATATTGTTCCATATTATTTCAGTTATTAAAGTTTATTTAACTTTTTCGTTGTTTCATTGCTTGGTCACTATGGTGTAATGTATGTATGTATGTATGTACGTATGTATGTATATATATATATAGTGAAACCCTTGGTTGTTAAGTAATATATATATACTCGTGGAAAAAAAGTTCCTGTGCACCTAATAATTGCATATATAATATAATTTACTTGAAATCTGCTTGACGTCATTTTTGTTATCATTGGACTCTAAAACTATTCTATGGATTCTCATCACTCAATATGTGTTGGTATCTAATCGTCGACAGTGTGATGCCGAGCCTCCAAGAAAATGAACTTCTACGAACGATGGGTATGATTGAGGTTAGAATGTCACAAACGTTGTTTTGGTGTCCATTGGTGTTCATCAGAAAACTATGCAGTGTCTGCGGAGATGTTCTATGCAGTTTAGGGATACTAGGGATCTTTCATGTTTATGGAGTCGACACGTGACGTCACGTTAACAAGTCGTCAATATCAAGCGGGTACACATATGGAATCATTTGGAAATGACAAGTTTAACATCCCTGAGTTAAGGCCAATTAGTAGAAGAACTGTACGCAAGAGAGTAGATGATCACAAAGTACGACCATGACAGTACATCAATACGTTGTTCTGTTACATCGTCACTGACGGCGCACCAAGCATTGTGTAGACCGCACTTCAGGTGCAGAAGATAGGAGAGAATCACTGTACTTTTAACAGATAAATAGTACTTCTATGTAAACGTTAACACAATATTTGTACATTTTAAAAATATACGTCTTACTGAAATGTTAATGATACACGGAACTTTTTTTCTGTGAGTATATATCTATATATATATATATATATATATATATATATATATATATATATATATATATATATATATACACATACATACATACATACATACATACATATAAAAATAAATAATAATAATAATAATATAATATGTAATGGAAGATTGCGGAAACCCTGGAAATGGTTCCATCAACTGGTATTAAAGTCGACGACTCTCACATTTCGGACCCTCGTTTTGTACACAATAAATAAAACATCCAACTGTAATTTTTTAATATGATATATTTGACAAAAGGTGCTTTTTATTTCTTTCATCCTTTAAAACTTAAAATTAATATTGTGTCCAGAATTATGAAAAAAAAAAAAATACCGACCAGTAAATAGCGTTCAATTGTCTGCTTGTTTTAGAATTTTGAGGGGTCAAGGTTAGTAGACCACTTTTTATTTAATGTGGCGAAGCACTGTAATAACAGCTGATTTTGAATTTGAATGACGTCAATATTCCAATGACGTCACTTTGCATCTCCTTACAATAAGGTCTCACTACACTGATGTCATCTGCCATTGAAACCCATGTTAAATTGCCCAACTTCAAACGAAGATTGCCAATAGAACGGGTTCTCGTTGGCACTAGCATACACCATTGCGAACATACATTATATAAACATTTATTTTCACTCCAAAATTGAGAACATTTCCCTCTCAGTTTTTTGCTATGACCGCATCTAGCTGTAGTACTGGTCCGAACAGGTGGTTCATTAACCGATTCACTCCGACTGTCACTTGCGCTATATACCCATGTCCCAAAAGGTCGATGCACAATATTACAAAATAACATGGGCAAAATACAGCCAGAAGGCTTACCATTAAACATACATATTGTTTTAATTCTTCACCATTTCCTAGAAGTGAATATGTGAACCATAACATGTGTCACAATTAGGAACTATAGTGGACCGTCATCAATCAACTCTCACCCGGAAGTGATCTGTGTAGTGAGACCTTAAAGTCTAGTGACAGATTTTGTCAAACTTGGTTTGAAGTCAATTTGATAATTTGGGTCATTTACACCATGAAAAGCTATACTAGAGCCGTGTAACTTATGAACTCTTAACCAATACACCAAAAGATAGATGCACCATACCATCCAATAAAACTTCATATCACATTGTTACTCCTTGGTTATCCACACAATATATGGCCATCAAACAAGGAGCCACTATATGGTAATGTATGACCTTGTTGGTAGTTCTCATATGGGGAACATACAAAGAAGCTATAGAGAGTAGTTATACCCGGTCTATAAGGTATTTCAATTTCACTATTGCATCATCCAAGATGGCCGCCAAACTGCGCAGTAGGGGATGATGCAAGATGATGCAATGCTGACGTCACTAGGCCCGCGTCTAGAAGGGTGTGTACACATTTATTTTAAGAACTGACTGATGCAATACGGACGTCACTCTTACAGTGTACATTCCAGTTTTTGTTTTAAGAACCGATGTAATGATCAATACAGTAGTTTGTCCAAATGTGTATTTGAAGACAATGATTACTTAAAAGACATATGTTAATTAATATCCCCCACCCCCTTTTTTATTATATAGCAGCTTATGAAAGAGACCGTTCATTGAACATTGAATACAGGTGTACGAGAGAAGAAATAAAAAATAATGAAGGGATGTGAAACGTTAATAAATGATACATTGATATTTGTATTACACATTTATGAATGAACTAAATGCTGGAACGTTCGGAAGTCTTGCCAATGTTGTACTCGCCTATATTAGAATAATATCCATAGGAAAAATCCACATAGATGCTTACCTGTGAGAATTATTTTAGCCACTAATCTTATGCGATGTAAGGCCCCACAGTCTGGGAGTCAAATTGAAATGTGATATCTGTCAGCTGTGAATCGTTTCGTTGATCTGCATCCTGGTAATCTAAACTAGGTGTGTGCCCACTTGAATTTTGTTTACCCCCCCCCCCCCCCCCCCCAACACACATCTCGATGGCGATAATATATATATATATATATAAATATATACACAGTGTTGGATGTAGGGAAGGGGCGGATAGGGCAGGGGTAGGATGTTAGAGCGGAGTGTCCCTAACGTACATATTTATTTATTTGAAATATGATTTTCGTTTCTTAATATAATATATACTTACTTTTGAAGATACAATACATCTTTAAGTATATCCGTCTAATGCATTTTTAATCCACTCCTCAATACACTGTTTATCACAGTACATGGTATACACTTATGCTAACAGAGAGAAAAATGCAATTGAAACATCCGATTCTGAATGGGATCATATTATTAGGGTGTTAACGTTCCAAGAGGGTCGGTAATGGAGGGGGTGCTAATATACAACGTTTGTATAAGCTGAATGGATCGTGTTTTATGATATGCATTACTGCTTCATGCTCTGGCCCTAATGCTTGACCGCTTAAAGAATTTGAGAAATGATTTACAGAGTGAGACTGAAACCGGATACGCACACTTACGTTTGAACTCTAGACGTGATAAAAACCAGAAGCAATTCTGAAGGGGAGAAAACGAAACAAAACAAAGACCCTGTGTGCTACATTGTACGGCCATGTATGTTTCTGTTATGATACAATATAAGTGTATGGATTTTAACAGGTTATTTCGATATAAAAACCAGAAGTAATATATTGCTCTCTCTCTCACACACACACACACGCACACGCACACACGCACACACCTCCCCCATGATTTCCCCCCAAGTTGGAATTACTTGTAGTATGAACATTTATAATATATTCCGTCAATGAATCACGTCTTAGTACAATGTTTGGCACCAACATTTCAAATGCAATCTGACTCCATAGTTTGTAAGTTTGCGGCGTGGTGCGTCGCGGCGAGTCGCGGAGGGACGGCTGCGGTAAGCGGCGCGCGGCAAGACCGAAGGGATGTCGTGGCGGGACGGACGGGGCGGCTGCACGGAGGGGACGCAATGGCGCGGGCGGGACGGCGGGGGCGGGACGGAGGGGGCGGGTCGTGGCGATCAGCCGGGATCGTCTGGACGTTCATTAAAAAACGTAAAGGGGTGTCAAGCACTGGGTCCACGACCTTCAAGATATTAATCATCGACTATTGAATGTCAAACAGTTGGTAATTTTGACAGGTAGTCTTGGAGGAAATCCGCTATCTTTTATGGGCACTTCCATACAGACAGGACAGCACATACCAATAACACAATCGTGGGTTATTGGATGGAACAATCGGAGCCATGAGCCGCCGATGGGGACTTCGATCTCAGGTGAGTGTTCTAACGAATGAGTTAAATCTCACCCAGTGAAGCATCATGAAGAAATGACTTTATTTGGCGATGATGTTTTACGGCTATGTACTGTATAGTGTACCGCTCATAACATGTATTAATAACTACTTATGGTAGACAACCCTTAAAATGCAACTTTATGCATTCTGAGGATGAGTAAAAAAAAAAAAAAAAAGGCAAGAGTCATATCTTGATTTTATTATTTCACAATCAGTGAACATAAGATACGCATATACAGAAGGTCACATTCAGAGGTCGTAAGGCCAAATACAGTTACTGTTTATTTAGTATAATTGTCCTCATCAATGTCCTCATCAACACTGGTAGCATCATCATCATCATCATCATCGTCGCCACTGTCTGCTTCGTCGAGATATTCACTGATCCAGGAACGATATTTGTTTAATCTGGAACGAATTTGTGGTCTAACATCTGTCTTGGAATCCACCGATTGTAAAATGTTTCTCGAGTTCATGCCTTTGTCAAAGTAATACATGTATGTCAAAACTCGAGAGTACGTTTCTTTAAACAATTTCCATTTTAGAGCCTTCAGTCGTTTTTCGATGTCCTCTTGAGACATATTCATATCTCGGAAACGTTGTTTCTTGTCTTCAAAATAGTCACGATTTATATCGTATTCACGATCGATCATCTGACGTATGCCCTCGTTTTCGAGATCATTAGAGGTATCTCCTTTCTTCTCGTCATTTTCATATGTATTCAAGCGCAGGTGTCCCTGCAAGTTTCTCCCGTCTTTAAAGACGACCCCACACGTATCGCAGGACTGCAGTTTCTTGACCTGTTTCAAAAATGGCTCTACGTCGTCTTCTTCGTCGTCAACACTTTCGTAGGCGGGTATGCCAGGTAATTTCCTCTTAAATGCCCCGTTTGCATTATTTTGGATCCTCTGTAGTAGCCGCACTCGCAGAGCTGTTTCCCCGATCCTGGTGACAAGTCGTCTGGGATGTTCGCTGTTGCGTCTACACTTTTATATCGTTCAGACACACAGGGTCCCGTCTCTAGGCCGTTAGGTCGAAGGCGTAACATTTCGGGCGTGGTAGGTTTGAGGTCCACCATGAGGTGTCCAAAGGGCCTGTGGGTAGCTCCCTCGAAATATTTCATGAAATGACGAGTATTTTCTGGATTCATCTGTCGTGCCAATGTCAGAACGTGTTGCTTGTCGATGGGATTGTTGAACAGCGCCAGGTAATGACAATTTCTTCTCTGCGTCGGGTCTTTACTCTGATAGAGATTCTGATTGATGGCAATCACGGAGAGGTTTCTGTGATGACTCCCTTCTGTAAAAAGGTCCGTGATGCGATAATCTTTATTGGCCGTAGACATCAGGTCATCTAACACGATGAGATTTCTAATTCTGGGATCCAAATAATGGTTGTTTTCCAAATTCGTAGGTATGCCTTGGACGAATTCCACTCGAACCGTTGCCCAAATGATGTCGTAAAGCGGTTGCCATCTTTTGTAGAGCCAGATAATCCGTTGGGGAGGTGGATCGATTCTACCATTCTTCAGTAGTTTGTACACCAAAAATGTTTTACCACACGACGTGGGTCCCGACACGATCATCGTGAAAGAATGTAGCAATTCAAGTGGTGGTGGTGGTGGCAGTTGTGGTGGTGGTGGCGGTTGTGGTGGTGACAGTGGTGGTGGTGGTGGTGGTGGTGGTGGTGTTAGTGGTGGTGGTGGTGGTGGTTTTGGTGGTGGTGGTGGTGGCAGTGGTGGTGGTGGTTGTGAATGACTGGTGTTTTGATGTCGCATCATGGCATCTCTCCTGGAAAATATCTTTTCACACTCAGGACACGAGCTTTGATACATTGTGACAGTGCCGCAGATTCAAATTGAAATGGCGATGTTCGTCTTCCATGGCTCCTTTTATACAGTTTAAAATTGCCTCTGCCGTTTCGAGGCGTTACGCTTATATCCCCCACCACTTTGTTGCTGTTGATTATGTTGCCTTTGGTGTTTGAGTTGAGCTTTAGCCTGTTCCACCACCTGTTGCGTGGGAGAAGTCATAATGACCGGAGGGTTGTTGTGTGACTCTTCGGGCTTCTTACTCTTCTTGTAATCTTTGTCGTACAGTTCCAAGAAACTATCCACGTCCATCCTTTCCCCGGTACTAGATGAAACGATACATTTGCCTTGAGCTTGCAACTGATAATAGCGAGTCTATTTCTCGGTGTCGGGAACGTACAGTGTGTAGTTCATGACGATCAGAACCCGAAAGGCATAGGCTTGAGATGAAGTGTCACGACGACGGATCCGGCGATAAATGAAGCAGGGTGTCCCGTGGGGCTCTTTATATAGACGTGAATGACATCGGTGTTTTCTACTCTGACTGTTAGATAATGATAGTGTGGAAACACAAAAGAGCGCTCTTGCTGTATTTGTCACGACACTCGCTTCTCTTGCTGACGTCCCAGTTTTCAAAGGCAATCTTATGTGTGTTTGCTGATCGCCGCCTCCGCCACGACCCGCCCCCTGCCGTCCCGCCCGCGCCATTGCGTCCCCTCCTTGCAGCCGCCCCGTCCGTCCCGCCGCGACATCCCATCGGTCTTGCCGCGCGCCGCTTACCGCAGCCATCCCGCCGCGCCGCCCCCCCCCCCCCCCCCCCCCCCCCCCCCCCCCCCCCCCCCCCCCCGCCGCAAACTTACAAACTATGGAGTCAGATTGCATTTGAAATGTTGGTGCCAAACATTGTACTAAGACGTGCTTCATTGATGGAATATATTATACATTTTCATACTACAAGTAATTCCAACTTGGGGGGAAATCATGGGGGAGGTGTGTGTGTGTGTGTGTGTGTGTGTGTGTGTGTGTGTGTGTGTGTGTGTGTGTGTGTGTGAGCGTGTGTGTGTGTGTGTGTGTGTGTGTGTGTGTGTGAACAATATATTACTTCTGGTTTTTATATCGAAATAACTTGTTAAAACCCATACACTTATATTGTATCATAACAGAAACATACATGGACGTACAATGTAGCACACAGAGTCTTTGTTTTGTTTCGTTTTCTCCCCTTCAGAATTGCTTCTGGTTTTTATCACGTCTAGAGTTCAAACGTAAGTGTGCGTATCCGGTTTCAGTCTCACTCTGTAAATCATTTCTCAAATTCTTTAAGCGGTCAAGCATTAGGACCAGAGCATGAAGCAGTAATGCATATCATAAAACACGATCCATTCAGCTTATACAAACGTTGTATATTAGCACCCCCTCCATTACCGACCCTCTTGGAACGTTAACACCCTAATAATATGATCCCATTCAGAATCGGATGTTTCAATTGCATTTTTCTCTCTGTTAGCATAAGTGTATACCATCTACTGTGATAAACAGTGTATTGAGGAGTGGATTAAAAATGCATTAGACGGATATACTTAAAGATGTATTGTATCTTCAAAAGTAAGTATATATTATATTAAGAAACGAAAATCATGCGTGTGCGTATCCGGTTTCAGTCGCACTCTGTAAATCAGTTCTCAAATTCTTTAAGTGGTCAGATATTAGGGCCAGAGCATCAAGCAGTAATGACTATCATAAAACACGATCCATTCAGCTTAAACAAACGTTGTATATTAGCACCCCCTCCATTACCGACCCTCTTGGAACGTTAGCACCATAATAATATGATCCCATTCAGAATCGGATGTTTCAATTGCATTTTCCTCTATGTTAGCATAAGTGTATGACATGTTCTGTGATAAGCAGTGTATTAAGGAGTGGATTAAAAATGCATTACACGGATATACTTAAAGATGTATTGTATCTTCAAAAGTAAGTATATATTATATTAAGAAACAAAAATCATATTTCAAATAAATAAATATGTACGTTAGGGGCACACCGCTCTCACATTTCCGTCTCAGTTTTTTGTTATATAACCGCATCTGGTTGCAGTAACGGTCCGAACAGGTGGTTCATTAACCGATTCACTCCGGCTGTCTCTTGCGCTATACACCCATGTCCCCAAAGGACGATGCACAATATTACAAAATAACATGGGCAAAATACAGCCAGAAGGTTTACCATTAAACATACATATTGTTTTAATTCTTCACCATTTCCTAGAAGTGAATATGTGAACCATGACATGTGTCACACTTAGGAACTATAGTGGACCGTCATCAATCAACTCTCACCCGAAAGTGATCTGTGTAGTGAGACCTAACCATATACTGGGTACATGACGTTTCCGTTTTGAGAATGCTGGAAAAATTCCAATGCAAAATTGCCATTGAAAATTTTTTGTTTGAATATTACTAATGCACCTGGATGTGTTTGAAGAAAATCTTTTGATTAAAACATTGTACGTTTTTCAAAATATGGATTTCAAGTGAAATTACGGTAAGATATTCTATACTCATGTCACCTTAGTCTGCGCGGCACAAAAGTCTGCGCACGTTAATGACGTTACATTACGTCTTGAAACAAGTGTCGGGGTATGTTTGTAAACAAACAACGTTAATTTAATTCACAAAACCGTTGTTAAAACAACATATCTTGATTGTGAATATATGTATAAAACTGGTCGATAACAATTTTATTGAAAACGTTATAACGATCAACCTTGTATATCAACTTACACAAGTTTACATAGAAGCTTCAATACATACCTTATTGTAATTTATGAATCCATAAATGAAATGAATGTCTTATTTTATCTGTTAACGTAAACATCCAAGCATACTTTAAATTATTATTTCCCTCCGTGTGACACAATGCAAAATGGCTGCACACGGACTTCGAAGATTGCACTTACAGCATGGCCTATTTTAGCTATAGTCTGTTTCAAAATTATCATTGATTGTCCCATATGTCTAACGAACACTATTTGTATAGTTGTAACACGTTTATTGTTCCATTGTACAGTGGAGGTGAAACAAATATTTTTAAAGAAATATTTTAACTTTAAAATATAACACAAATGCTTAGGTGCGCAAACTTAGGTGCCACCAGTGTATTTATTGTGTACGAAGCCAACACGTGCAGCCAAGAGCTGTCAACGATGGTCGCTTTTTTTTTACAAAAAAAGAAAAAAGGTATAATATAAGTGGTCAATAAAATAAATATGTTTACGAAATATCTTGATCAACTACGATCACCCGAAAAATAATAAAATATCAGTTAAATATGACTATTGACTTTGTTGCGTTCGGCGAAGTGCTTTTTATATTGCATGTTGTTTAGAGATTAATTTATTTAACAGCTGACACTGTCGAATTCGTTCTCAACTCAAACTGTGTCTGGTATATGACTGGTACCGGTACATTAAATATGTTTAACATGTCATACATTTCATACCGTCTCGAATAAAGTCATTGGTGGAACTTCGATTGCAATACCCTTGTCGATTTAACAATCAAGGGGGAGCAACTGACTTAAATATTATTCCCGAAAGCGAATCCGATTCCGTCAATACACCAAATAGAAAACAAAGCTATGCCCAATACCAAAATTTAAACACATTGATGGGGTCTTTTTACCACGCGCGCGTTTAGTGATTCAATTGTTACTTTTCTAGATTCCTGTTTTTACAAACTATGAATTCTTGTCTGTTAATGATAACATTATAATCATCATGGTAGACATACAGCTACTCACAGGCGTACGGGCTCCAGTTCTTCTGGGGGTGGGGTGGGGGGGGGGGGGGGCGAATTTAAAGGATTTAAAAAAAAATACCCGTATTATCGACATTGCACCATCGGCGAATGAAGATGGGAAATCTTTTTTCTAAGTAAACTGATCACTAGACGTTCCAAATGTTTTTCAACATATTAAAACCCCATCACAAATAGCTCCAGAATACACCTCTGAGCATCTACATTTAAAACATTTCCAGGGAAGCATGCCCCGAACCCTCTTTAGACCTTCGGGCGCTCGATTCGGGTGCCTTCCGCACCCATGATATAAATTTAGTTCCACCCAATATCCCAACGCACCGCCCTGCAAATATGGCTGGCTACGGGCCTGCTCTCCTACCTTGAATTATAATTACATTTCCCCCAAATTTTGTCCAGACACAAGTGAAAAAACCATTACAGTTGAGATCGCCGTCCAAATTTGTTTACCACTTTACAAAAATGTATTTGTATTACAAAACGGTCAGGGTCCAAATCAGTTTTGCCATTATAGATGAATTTAGATTTGACAAATTTGACAATGTATATAGACTTACATAATTAATATCGCTATCCGACACGTCTGTCATGATATTCTAAATAGTGGGAGAGATAACCCATCTTCATAAATCAAGGCTAATATTCGTTCCTCGTATTCAGCCTTGATACATGTCGTCAAGAAATCGTGCCACAAAATGCTTATATTTCATTGGATGCGATGAGATCTGATTGCAACGAATCGCAACGCTCCTTATAGATTCCCTTGTTGTTGTAAACAAAGATGGCAGCGTCAGCGTCCGTGGAAACGTGTCGTGTTTGTCACGATATGTTTAAAAAAAAGGTTTCGGCGGTTAATTTTTGATATTGCTTTCAAGATTGTCACATGTTACCGATGCTGTGATTGGTCAGTGATGTCATCGTGTAAGTGACATAATCGGTGTTACACATTGTCTTCCAATAGAGGGCGCTAGTAGTGGATATCAGTAATCTTGACTACATGTATCACGGCTGAATATGAGGAACGAATATTAGCCTTGATTTATGAAGATGGAGATAACCATGCATATGGAATTTTTGACCGAAGGTGTTAGCCTGAGATAAAAAAAATGAAACATTTGCGGGGATCAAATAGACAATAACACCCGCAAATATAAAACTCAGTATGGTTATGTTCATTGTAAACTGAATCGTTTTTCTACGGAACTAACTTTTTATTTGGTAGGCCCTATTTCACTGAAATCATGACACTGATCAACATACGTTTGGTGATGCCCGCAACCAGTGCAACGAGCGAACGTTCGTTTTCGGCCTTGCGAACAGTAAAAACATACCTACAGGCTACGTACAGCAAAGGTTAAATCACCAGATGCTTTGCATGTACATAAGGACAGATTGGACAGCTTGGATATGAAATCTGTAGGCAATGCATTTTGCTGTGGTCATGACAAAAGAGTGTTCAACTTCGACAAATTTCAGGGCCGTACCCTCCGGGTAGTACCCCCTCCCTAGGATTTTGATCAGGCTACGGCCCTGAATTTTGTTTACCGGTAATACACCTCCCCCAAAAAACAACAACAACAAAAAAAAAACAAAAAAAACAAAACAAATGGCATTCCTGAGACATCATCGGAGACACACCCTCATTTACCCCCCTCCCCCGCCCAACAAAACAAAAACAAAAAATAAAAAAAATAAAAATAAACATGGGTCATGGAAAGAATCGCCTTCCAGTGGTGTGGCCTGAATGCATTTATAAACTTTCAAAAATGTTTTAAAAATTTAACTAAACGCTCCATAATGTTTTACTGTATAATTTGCATTTCTTTTTATATAAAATAGCAACACATTTTACCACAATAAAATATTATTTATAATGTCCAGAAGCCATTAAAATCGTTTTTCCAGTATCTACATTTCAAAATGTTCACAGGGGAGCATGCCCTTGGACACCCCTAGGAAATTCGCTATTCCGCCGCTCCAATGTCACAATCGTTCTGGCGGCCCCGTTATCGACTTCGCTGAGATCGCATAGGCCAAAATACATGCAGTTTTCTGCCGTCTGTCATTTTGCTTTTTCTATGGAATACTCTTCAAGAGGGGTGAAAGCCTCCAAAGTATGTGACATAATTAATATAAAATCAATGTTCTCTAGTGGTATCTTTAAAAAAAAAAAAAAAAAAAAAATTAATATGATGTCATCACCTTTGCTTTTATATCGTAACATTTTATGACGTTGTTAGTTTAAGTCATATCCTCTCACCCCTCTTAAAGAGTATTCCATAAAAAGTCAAAATGGCAGCCGGTGTAAAATTACATGCTTTTTGCCCTATGCGATCTCAGTATGTGGAATATGTGTCATTGTAATGGTTGTTTCAAGATTTCTGTCTGGACAAAATGTGAGTAAAATCTAACGAAAAATTAAGGTAGGAGAGCAGTTTATCGTAGTTGTTAACATTTTGGTTCGGACTTTAGAAACCAATAAGTGATACATGACAAAATTGTAATAAAGTTAAGCCTACTGGAACACCTTGACTTCTAATCAGCGGTTATTGGAAGGAAGGAAATGTTTTATTTAACGACGCACTCCACACATTTTATTTACAGTTATATGGCGTCAGACATATGGTTAAGGACCACACAGATATTGAGAGAGGAAACCCGCTGTCGCCACTTCATGTGCTACTCTTTTCGATTAGCAGCAAGGGATCTTTTATATGCACCATCCAACAGACAGGGTAGTACATACCACGACATTTGATAAACCAGTCGTGGTGCACTGGTTGGAACGAGAAATAGCCCAATGGGCCCACCGACGGGTGGGCGATCCCACACCGACTGCGCGCTTTACCACTGGGCTACGTCCCGCCCCTGCGGTTATTGGATGGCAACCGCAGTTACATCGACGCATGGTCAGATTGATTGATTGCAAACTTAAATTTACGACATTCGTGTTTTGCTCTTAACTATCTATGATAAGAATAAGAATAAGAGTAATTTGTTTACATAACACCCGAATATGGGCAGAGAAAAATAACAATATAATATAGGGCAGTGACCCTAGTATTCGACCAGTACTCAGTATTCGACCAGTTTATTTAATTAGAAAGAAATGTTTTATTTAACGACGCACTCAATACATTTTATTTACGGTTATATGGCGTCAGACATATGTTAAGGACCATACAGATTTT
The DNA here is from genome assembly GCF_016097555.1 of Gigantopelta aegis. Lineage (NCBI taxonomy): Eukaryota > Metazoa > Mollusca > Gastropoda > Neomphalida > Peltospiridae > Gigantopelta > Gigantopelta aegis. The sequence goes on along the minus strand of NC_054707.1, from coordinate 80,830,165 downwards.
AAGAGGAAACCCGCTGTCGCCACTACATGGGCTACTCTTCCGATTAGCAGCAAGGGATCTTTTATTTGCGCTTCCCACAGGCAGCATAGCACAAACCATGGCCTTTGTTGAACCAGTTATGGATCACTGGTCGGTGCAAGTGGTTTACACCTACCCATTGAGCCTTGCGGAGCATTCACTCATGGTTTGGAGTCGGTATCCGGATTAAAAATCCCATGCCTCGACTGGGATCCGAACTCAGTACCTACCAGCCTGTAGACCGATGGCCTGCCACGACGCCACCGAGGCCGGTTTTATTTAATTAATTACCATACTCGTTTAAACTGAATAGTATATAGATTTTCCAAACGTATTTTGAACATACGCGACAGGGTGAACATTCTTTCTTCCGGAAATGCAATAGCAGACCATAACCATGTGAATGAACGTAAGTATATATTCATCGGCTATAGTGATAATATGAAAGTCGGCCATTTTTATAGCATGCTATTACACCATCCAACATACCGTGAACATTTGCAATACTTTTAATCCATTTGAAATCTTTGAAAATGTCTTTAATGTTTTTATTTATAATCAAATGGAGCTGGCAATGCAATGTGACCTCAGTCATTATAATTTCGATCACGTGACCACGTGATCAAATAATGACATATGATAGAGGATACATTCCCAAAATAAACTCCCAAGAACCACACATTTACTACTTTTATGTCTTTTGGTGCTGTTTGTCAGGACTTACACAATTAAGTTTTCTTTTATTTTCAGTCTAATATCATTATTTGTAAATTAAGATAGGACCAAAGAGACTTCATCAGAAAGTAATTGTGCGTGTGTGAATGTGCATACAAGCATGTGCGTGCGTGCGTAAATGCATGAATATGTGTTACAGTTGTTAAAATCCACACTTTTTGGATTTATTGTCCGAACCAAATTGTTAACAACTACGAAAAATTACTCTCCTACTTTTAATTGCCTCCAAAGTTTGTCCAGACAGATATCTTGAAAAAACCCATTACAGGTAGTACTAAACCAAATAACTTCCGGCTGGGTCAAAGTTCGAGGTGCACCCAACTTTTGATAGAGAAGTGAACACCACAAGTCCTGTGATTGGTTATAAATGTGAGTGTGTTGGTTGTAAAAAATAATAATTTCATCTGGGTAAAAAAAATGTGCAATTTTATTTCATCTAGTACCAATGTGTCAAGTAGCCTTGTATTTGAAACATGTATGGGGTACCTGTAAAAAAAAGTACTCGAATTTTGTGCGAAACTAGGGTAGTCATAGACGCTACCCGTTATCTCAGAAACGAGCAGCTTGACCCCCATTTTTTTCTGATTCACTTTAAGTGTAAGGGGTGGTAGTATTTATATCCGTGGCGTTTATGTCGGTTGATACGTTGCAGGTAGGAGTTTTAGCCACATATGTTACTATTGTCGTCTATGGGATTTGATTTGGTAGTATACACCATACAATGACAGATTCCACATACCAGATGATAACTATGTCACCTATATCGACTTCGCTGAGAGCGCATAGGGCAAAAAGCATGTAATTTTGTGCTGGCTGCCATTGTGACTTTTTATGGAATATTCTTCAAGAGGGGTGAAAGGATAGGACTTAATCTAACAACGTCATAACTGTACATATTATGATATAAAAGCAAACGTGATGACGTCATATTATTATTATTTTTTATTATTATTATTATTTTAATGATACCACTAGAGATCATTGATTTCATATCAATTGTGTCACACCTTTTGGAGGCTTTAACCCCTCTTGAAGAGTATTCCATAAACAAGCAACATGGCAGACGGCAGAAAACTGCATGTATTTTTCCCTATGCAATCTCAGAAAAGACGATATCGGCGACATCGTTGCAGTCTCATGCTGTATATTTGTAGTGGGTTTTTTTGCGATTTGTGTCTGGACAAACTTTGGAGGAAATCTAACGGTAATTAAAGGTAGGAGAGTAATTTTTTGTAGTTGTTAACAATTTGGTTCGGAAATTAGGTAAAAGCAAATATTGTCAGAAGTGTAGAGCCGTAAAAAAACATCAATTCGCACTTATGGTGTTCGTGAATTATTTTTCACGAATCCACACACCCTCGTACATTCTCCAATAGTTTATATAGACGTGAAATGCAAACAATTTAAATTACTTCCAACTCATATGCTTTCACGCAACTTAAATTTAAGCATCTCTTTACAAAATTGCAAATGATATGTCGTAGCTAAGATGGCTTCGAAAATACGGGTCCTGGGGTCACTGAATATCCCCTAAATATCTTTTCTTTTAAACTATAAAGAATATTTGTCTTCAGAATTTTTGCTATTTAAATTAATTAATTGGACTTACCGCAAACAAAGCTGAAATAGGCTAATAATTCCGATATAAATAGTTTTTTTCAGTCGTTGCAAATATGACGTCACTAGCTAAATATGACGTCACTAGCTAAATATGACGTCACTAGGTCATGCGACACATGCGTATGAGACGGGGTGGGGAGGGGAGGTGGTCAATGCCCCCCTAGTGCTGGATCGAAGCCTAAAAAACAATGAATTCAAAAACTGTTGATTTTAACAGTTGTAACACATATTCATGCATTTACCCACACACGCACACATACTTTCTACCCCTGCGCGTGCTGTAACCTCACCGTGGTGCAGGGGTGTAACATTCTCTTTGAGAATGGCCAATACAGCACAAATTGAAATTTTGAGTAAAAGTCAGTATCTATCTGTGATATTTGTATTTTTGCACAGTTCTTTACACTGTTTTTATTTAAATCTTGAATTTTTATACTTATGTTGATCAACACCTTATTTGTTTGCATAACCATAGTTTGACACCCAATAGCCGATGTATTTTTCGTGCTGGGGTGTTGTTAAACATTCATTCATTCATTCACATACTTTCTCTTTGGTCCTATTAGTATTAGTCCAGTCAATATACGATTTGACCTCAACATAATTGCAACATAACTTTTTTTTTTATAGCATGACGAACTTCAGTTGCATATAAATATCATACTAAAAGTCCCAAGTAATCCTTAAAGGGGAACATCTTATAATTATAATTTTTAAAAAATATGCCAAACAATAGAGGTTATGCACTGACGTCACGATTTTGACCTGTCCCCGGATGTTCCGCTATGTTGGAGATATCAACCGAGTAAACAACGTGTTAGAGCAGTGTGGAAAAGAATATTTGTTTTGTACTTTAATCTCAACTCCTCTGAGAATTCAAAATTTGGGACATGGCTAGTAAAAAAACCGATAAAGTAGCATGCAGCTATCGGGAAAGCCTTGCAAATGCCGAACGTTTAAGGTATGAGGCAAAACTTGAGGTGATCGGTGGTGCAGACCCGTATGAAATCCCAACGTCGGACTGGACAACAGACAAAGAACTCCTGCCGTCCATATCGTATTTTGATCTTTTGAACTATTTAGTGTTTTCTCCAAGTCCCTATACGAACGTTGCTTGTTTTTGTTTATATCGTTGATTTCCCGCGCATGCGCACTGCCTGGTTGGCAGAAGTAACCACGCAGCATGGCAGAGTGTAGCGATTCCGATGTTATTATGCCTCATGTTTCTAATGTCAGTCTTTCACAATATGTATTGAATCTCGATAGTATAGCTAGATCAAGGTATGAAACAAAACTGAAAGTTCACCAGGGTACAATATCTTTGCCTGATCCATATAATATTCCTCAGGACCAGTGGATAGAAGCCATGAACAAATGGCCACCAGTGGAATATGCAGACATGTACAACTACCTTGTAAACACCCCCGGCATCTACACAAAGGAAGCGATGAGGGCCTACAAATCACTAGACGGTTACAATTTTTTCATTTAGGGCCATGTACATACATGTTTGTTTTATGAGATCGCTGAAGATAGTCCAGTGTGCTTCATAAAAGCAAGTGTTACCCCATCACAGAGTGTCACCAAGAAACCACACGAGCCCTGGGTGTGTCTGGACAAGAAACAGGGATATGTGATATCAGCACACTGCACCTGTATGGCCGGGTAATATTCTTTTGCTATTATCTGTGTTCAGTTTTCACATGCTTTGTTAAAATATGGGGGGTGGATTTGACATCTTCAATAAGGAGAGAAATTGCAAATAATGTCTAGTTTGTTTTTATAATTTGATTTATTATATTATATATTTATTTTTAACATCTACAGACACAATAGTTTTTTCAAGGGTAAAACCAGAAGGATTTATTAAACTTCAAATCTAGCAAACACATATATCATATGTCAAATATATACATGTACCGGCCTCGGTGGCGTCGTGGCAGGCCATCGGTCTACAGGCTGGTAGGTACTGGGTTCGGATCCCAGTCGAGGCATGGGATTTTTAATCCAGATACCGACTCCAAACCCTGAGTGAGTGCTCCGCAAGGCTCAATGGGTAGGTGTAAACCACTTGCACCGACCAGTGATTCGTAACTGGTTTTAACACAAAGGCCATGGTTTGTGTTATCCTGCCTGTGGGAAGCGCAAATAAAAGATCCCTTGCTGCTAATCGGAAAGAGTAGCCCATGTAGAGTAGACAGCGGGTTTCTCCTCAAA
>NC_054707.1:80768953-80825375 GCF_016097555.1 Gigantopelta aegis | reverse complement strand
TGCATACACTTATCTGTGATTCAGATTATGGAATGTTTTGTATCAAAGGAGAGAAGCAATTCAAGAACCCGTTTATGGAATAATCGTCCAGAATTTTTTTTCCTTCTTTCGATTCTTTCTGTTTTATTTGTTATATTTGTATTAAAACAGAGTGTCCAACATTCAGGAATTTTCCGAAAAATCCTGAATTTCTAACATTCGGAATTACGGAATTGATGCCAAATATTTCTCATTTTAACTTGAATTACTGTATTTTTTTACATTTATGTGCCACTGCTAGGGCACGTGTTGTTGATATTTTGCAAATATAGGTTTAAAAAATGGCATTTTCACACTTTAAATTACGTTTTTCAAAAGTCCATTTGTGTGTGTTGTTTTATTTTTGAAAAGTGCATTCGCTCGCTTAAAAAAAAAAAACATTCAGGAAATTCCTGAAAACATTATTTCCATTAGGTTGGTCACCCTGTTAAAAATGTTTTTATTTCTTACTTGCAGTTCGTGGCCTTCACCTCAGAGACATCAAAGTCGTGGCTGCCTTGGGCGATTCGCTAACTGTATACACTGATTTATCTCTGTTAGTTACTGCATCGGGTTACCATATTTTAAATTTGATTACTAATGCAAAATTACAACCAGAACTGTGCTTTAATTATACACATCTGACTTCGCTATCCATGGAATGACACAATTCACAAGATGCCATCATTTGTTTTGACGCAGCTAAAGCAAAGAGGTCAAAAAAGGATGCCTGCCTTTTCCAGAATTATTCCTGGATTTAATCTCTGAATTTTGAATTAGAAAAGCGGAAATAGTGAAATCAGTGTGGCATTTAGCGCTTTATGTGTAGGAAACGGACTGGATTATTTATTCTAAATGCTTAAATATTACCAAAATATTTTGGACATAATAACTATAATAATAATAATAATAATAAATTTCGTTTTTAAGAACTGTGAAGTCCTTTATAACATAATAATATAGTTCTCCATGACTACGCAAGTACTGAGGGATGGCAGGCCAAATTGGAAAGAAAAGGCAACTTTTCTGACTTCTCTAGCTGCTACAGGTGTTCTTGACAGTATGCCAGACAATGCTTGTCAAGCATTACTTGCTATAGTAATGGAGAACTCGGGGGCATGTAAATAACGAGGACGTTATTTCACTTAGTGGGGGGGAGAATGTAACCAGGTGAATGTTTTATGATTTTAAGCTATTGCACTGCACTGTACAAAATACAAACATACACTGGGTTTTAATTAAGGGTCAATACTTTAGGGCAGTTAGTGTAGCTTGTTTCATGTTTAGAATACTGACCTTTGACACTGACCAGTACTCACCTACTGACTGATATGTTTAAGCCAACAGGTGACTAATGACTTTTTGAAATTCACCTGACCAGAAAGGACATGCTTTTCATTCTCTGAAATAGACGCCATCTTGAAATCTTTCAGGTTAGTTTTCTTTATCTTTTCTAATTTGCACACTTTTTATTAACTTGCATAAAATTAAATGTAATTAATAAGCAATTATAATTTTATACACTAAAGCAATTAAATATAATTTATTTAAATTACATATTTTAGAATTATACATATACATTAATACTAGTGTTTAATCTATGAAGTAGTTATATTAATTTGGATTAAGATTTTATATAGGGGAATAAATGTAATAATTAGTTTATAATAAGGCGTGTAATGGCGTAACTGCGTTTATTTGATATAGATTATTATACTAGCTTAGCTTGTACTTAACAAATGGAAGAGTACTGTGTTTTCTATATTTTAGTATATCAGATATGGACGGTGATTTATAAGTGTTTTATTTGTTTTATAGCTGCTGATATCTACATTCCCTATTGACGACCTATGTTCTGTCGCCCTATCGCCCACAGCGAAAGGTAGACTATTGATTATTGCTCAGGGTACATTCTTGTTTAAGGCCCGTGCAGTATTCTTAATGCACGTGCATTTCATGTACTTGTAAACAGAAGCTTAGTTTTAATTATATCATATTGTAAATATTTATATTGTATAGCTTAACCTTAAACTGTGCTGAACTTTATGAAAAGAGATGTGGACTTTAGATTATTTATTAATCCTTTATTAATAAATATTAGATAATATATAGTGTATTTATAACATTAATGAGTAGCATTAATTAAATTCCTTGGTATGTATATTTGGATAAATAGTATATTTTCTTTAAATATACTGCAGAGAGTCGTGTAGTTTTTGTGCTTTTGTGTATGATGTTGTTATTTATGTATTTTAATATTCTTGTTATTATTTTTATAGGGTTTAAAACAACACCCTTCTTTCAAATAAAGAACCTTTACACATTGCGTCCGTCTTTGTGTTGAAAGCCAGTGTTGCAATTATGCCTGTAGTTCTTTTTATTGTTGATTGGAAACAAGGTTCCGGCTGTTTAAAAAGTGTTAAATTTTGCATGTTTGTTTGAGAATGCACAATGGCTACGAGAACGAGTTCAACAGAAAGGTTAAAGTGCATGAATCTTCCTTAAAGCTGCTAAATCCAATTAACATATTACTGCCCTTTTATTACACTCATCTGTGTTTGCTATCATGAGATATCGTCAAATGCCTACTACACAATTTACAAGATGTCGCCATTTTTTACATCATGATAAACGGACTGCTAATCGAGACTGACCGATTGAGAGTGTTTGGATTTTGACCTAGATACGCCAGCATTGTGAAACCAACACAGTAAGAGAGCCAGATCATCTATCCTAAATTCTTTTAGCTATTTCACTGATATGTTAGTCTTCAGTTTCAGCCAACACATTTCTTTTCTATATTTAAATATTTTCATCTTTCTACAGGCGGGCAATGGCCTTGACGCATCCAACATTATTGAAGATCTCATTGAATATCGTGGGTTCTCATGGAGGTGAGATTTCAGGGCGACCAATCTAATGGACTTTTTTTTCCTGGAATTGTTTTTAACAGTGATATAATTTGGAGATAACCATACTCCGATTTAATTTTTGAGGTAGGTTATGGTGGATTTGACACCACTAGATGACATTAAAAATTAAATCAGAGTGTGTTTATATCCATTCTACCATGACTAAAACATGTTCTAAGTGGGAACTATTTTTAATACGTGGCGCGAACATGAGTGAACAGGTGATACCCTCCCACTTTGTTGGATTAAATGCCTGTTAATAACAGTTATAAAACAGTATACTAACATACCAAATTAAGATTACGATTGGTTGTCTCTTTCCGAGATCGAACACATGCAGTAGGGAAATTGGCATTGTCACGACGCGCATCTGAAATTGTTTTGGGAAAGGAAAGTAAGTTACTTTGTTAGTTCTTCAGCCACAGTATAAAATTATATTTTGGAAAATAAAGGTAGGTGTTTTGGTGTAAAATTGTTTTATTAAATTTATTCCATTGTTTCTTTCATTTTGCAGCTGACATGTGCAGCTGACAAGTAATGACAACCAATACCCATTAAGTAGAAACCAACTGGTACTTACATTGATCCAATTTATAAAGATATATAGAGAATAACTACTTAATGACTTAAAGATAATAACCAATGAATGATGTTTGATATCGGCTTTATCCTGTGAAGGTAAGAATGGGGAATTTCTCATTCGTCCTGAACAGAATAAAGCCGATATCAAACATCATTCATTGGCTATTATCTTTATCCTGCAACGCAACAAATAATGGAGTGGATCAGTATTTTCTAACTATTTTATGACTAAATTATACAAATAATCTTCAAAAACAAACTTTTCTGTGACGTCAGAGGTCAACAACCCTCAGTGCAGTAGTGCAATGTGCACGAGACGTCACAAGTCAGGGGTGCAGAACTGGAAAATATTTCACTAGCCCGCCAGACCAGTAACAATTAAAATCTACTAGCCCACAAGAATTGCTGCTAGTTCACCAGCCTGTAGGATACTACAGTGTTGTTTAGCAATACAGTAATAGACACTTCACTTTCTATGACATGAGATATTATAATCTATAATAAAATAATAAGCATTCTTGTTAATATTATCACCTTGCATTTCTGTTGTCACTGAATGTATATTTCTGTGATATTAAACACTTCATACTAAATGTGTTGATGTACATTTTGTTGATTCACATCTTCTTCTTATTTGGTGCTGTTCATTTTGCTATTTCATCTCTTTTCTGAATTTTTTGTTTTAATTCTGTCATGTGTGTGTTTTCTTAACTTTGCAGGATGAGAAGTCTTCAGTATGGAAACACTGAGAACACATTTGCCGTAACTGGCAACACTTTACTGCTGTTTCAAAGTGTTGATATGACTCTCCCAAATGACAAGTTAAAAACGTTGCAATTGCTCTCCCTGCAAGGTACCATAAATATTCATTACTCTGTATAAATCAAGTTTAGCATAAAGTAACTAGTCGCAAACCTATTAAGTTTTAACATAGCTTTTTTTACTTTCAGTCATAGGTTTATGTTATTTTGACTCCATATTTCATAAAAAGTTGACAGTTTCAAACTGTGGCATGGCTGTGTATATATGTAACTTAGAAAGAAATGACAGCTTGTCGAAGGTAAATGCGAAAAATAATTAAGGTTATACATCAAGATCCTAATTTCAAGCCCTGTAAATTATTATTATTATTATTGACTCATTTATAAGGATGCTCACGAAAACAAACTAAAAATATTGAAGTAGTTCTTATTCTGAGCAAGAGTTTGACGTTGTAACTTGTATGTTTGAACTAAACACAGGATTTGCTCATTGGTATCCAATTTACACTTCTAGGCAAAGTCAGCGAGTTCCGAATGATGTTTTACATTCTGTAAGCCCAGTAACACATCAAAAAATCCGATTGCAAGTAAATTCTAATAACACTTTCGGGTGACTCCGTATATCCAACATGTTTTGCTTATAATTTTTTAAATAAAAAACCTATTTGTTTGCGCAAAATGTTATGCTGATGGCAACAAATATTTTCTAAAAGTATATTGTTGTAATGTAAAGTGAACCGTCAATGGAAATATAATTCGTCTTAGTATCCGCTATCGATAAACGTTGTCGGTACAGTTGTCAGAAAACTGCATATAACAATGACAAGCAAGAAGGAAAAAAAAAGAGGAAAAACGCAACTCTATAAATGAACACTTTCCGGCTAAATTTGTTAGCTATGTCACCTGGGGAGGGGGGAGACAAAAAGCAAACAAAAACAAACATTTTTTTTTCTTTAAAAAAAAACAAACAAACAAAACAAAACAAAAAAACTACGAAAATAAAATAACCGCTTATTTCAAGTGTATGTAGATGAATTTCAGACGATTCTGATGGTCAAACATTGTCTAAAAAGAAAGACGATGATCTAGTGGCTATTACAAAATCGGGCTCAGACAAATAAATTAGTGACTAGAACTTAGAAGACTATCCAACATATGATGGCGTCATATTTATAGGATGGTAAACCATTAGATTTTTAATCTGTATTTTGAAAGGGCATCTGAGGTTAGTATTTAAAGTTTGTTGTCTTTTATTAAATATGTACATGAACATGTATCTACGCTAATACCTGAAACGTTACCTGACGAATAACAAACCGAGCGGATTCTAGCAGCCAATTCCTAGCAGCCAATTACGCTAGCAGACAATTTCAGCAGACACGCATGGCGACGTTCTAAACACCGGACTCATATGCCTTTCGATTGTTACCTGTATTTTCCGCACTTTTTAAACAAACTGTTATGCTAATTATTAGCATTGACTGTAACTTAAGAATTTTAGAGTTTTAAAGAGTATCTTTATATAAAAAATAATACAAAAACAAAATAACTACCAAGACTCATTTTCATAGTCTTATTGTTGCTAATATCCGTATAAATACAAATGTCCCTTTAATATCTGAAGTATCACTTTAAAATCGTTCTGTATTACGGTAATATGGGGTGTCCAACAAGTTTCGTATAGACCAAAACGCAACACACATAAAAGGGACAGCAGATGGATGAAATAAATATTTATAAAAAAATAAATAAACGTATTTAATAATAAGAATCAAGTAGCGTTTTAAAAGTATGTATGTTCTATACTAAGAAGGCTATCCCTACTACATACCCATAAATGCCACACCCCGTCAAATTCTTTATAACGGCTTCCAAAAAAAGGGTGAAGTTTCTACTATCGCAATTTCTATACAAAATACACATATTTCCCGGCCACTCTGTAATAAGAATCAAGTAGCGTTTTAAAAGTCTGTATGTTCTGTACTAAGATGGGTATCCCTACCATATACCCATATAGGCCACACCCCGTCAAATTCTTTATAACGGCTAGCAGACACAGGGTGAAGTTTCTACTATCGCAATTTCTATACAAAATACACATATTTCTCGGCTGCTCTGTACTAAAAATCAAGTAGCGTTTTTACAGCCTCTATGGTCTATACTAAGATGGGTATCCCTTCTATATACCCATATACGTCACACCCCGTCAAATTCTTTATAACGGCTAGCATACACAGGGTGAAGTTTTGAATATCACAATTTCTATACAAAATACACATATTTCTCGGTCGCTCTGTAATAAAAATCATGTAGCGATTTAACAACCTGTATGGTCTATACTAAGATGGGTATCCCTTCTACATACCCATATAGGCCACACCCCGTCAAATTCTTTATAACGGCAAGCAGACAGAGGGTGAAGTTTCTACTATCGCAATTCTATGTGAATAAAAATATAGAAATTTATCTGGTCATCATATCGTGTCAATAAATGTAGCGATTGGAAGATAAATCGCCATATCTATCAATATAGACGCTTTTGTTGGTCTCTGTGTATTTATTATCAAATACCATTTTAAAAGTGTAAATGGCCCCAAGGAAGATTGGTGATACTGCTACATATCCACATATGACATATCCCGTCACTCTTTATATCGACCAGCACACGCTATTGTTGTGCTACAGTCCTTAGACAAGGCTTCTGATAATTCTCCAGACTACGAATCCATATAGACCTAGGCCAAAACATGTGAAACTCCCATGTCCTCGGGGAAGATTGGTGATCCAGCTCCATACCCATGTAGGTCACACCTCGTCGCACTCTATATAACTACCAGCAGACGAAGGAATTCCTTCTCTCATCCTGACTATTTTAGCCTAAATAATAACAAAACAATGAATGCATTTTATACGACACACATGATCTTTATTGTCCAATTAGACTTCTTCAAATATTGAAATTATTCAAATTATCTGTAATACAAATGAGTGTCCACGGAAATAACCTGTGATGTCACATTTCGGTAATTTTCATCATTACATTCTGCTATTCGACAGTTTACTTTTCTCCAAGTACCTACCGGGTTTAATACTATAACCCATCTAAATATCGGCCTCTGTGATGTCCATTAAATGCTGATGTTTTCAAAGTATTTAATTCCAAATTAGCAAATCTTCTTTTCAGTTTATAACATCATAATAATATGGTTAGGTTCTTAATAAAACAAATAAAGATAAGTATGTGACATCACAGATTATTTCAGTGGACCCTTCAAGTAGAATGTGTAAAATACAACGCTGCAAAACAAACACATAAAATGAGTGTTAACTCTTATTTTGGCACTTTTGTTGAAATATTTACATTTCTAAAAAGTGCAAATCCTTTTCTTTTTTTTTGATACTAAAAATGTGGCAGTTCAGAACTTTTGAAGGCTCGTGGGAGCAAATACACCAAAGTTTAATGATTAAACACCATATCTAGCTAAACACCCTTATAGCTTTCAACCATATCACACTGTACAACGGCCAGCAGGCACAGTTTTAAGTTTCTAACATCGCAATATCTATAAAATTATAATTACAGATTTTTGTCATCCACACTGTAACAAGCATCTAGTAAATTTCTAAAAAGTATTTTAACTAATTTAAGGGGAAATCTGACTACCGCATGCAGTGCCATTATATTGAGCAGTGGTGGAATCGTTAACGTTAACTAGCAGAACGACAGTGGCGTAACGTCATTAAATATAAGAAATTTTTTCAATAACTACGACCTATCCTATTTACAGAATGAAAGAATACCACATCGGCAGACGACTTCGTCACTTGGTACTCATATCTGAAACTCAACTAGGCCTACTAGAACAGTTACACACCTACTGTCAAGAATGTCATTTAATGGTTAAGCTGGAAAAAACTAACTCTGTGAATATCCAAAATGAAAAACCAAAGCAAATTACATTCCAATATGGTGAAATGGAAGAAACACATAACATAAATGCATATATATACCCTAGGCTGCACAATTAATAATAATGGAAACTTGGGATCAACCAAAACAGACTTTGCAACAAAAGGACCTAAAACTCTATTTAGTCTTCAAAAATCCTTCTCTGGTTTACCGCCACCACCCCAAATATATACAAAACTATTCGATTCACTAATCAAACCGATCTTACTCTATAACTACGAAGTTTGGGGTACAGAACTAAATAATAAAACAAAGACACACAACTGAGACAAGCTATTAGACATATTGGAAACCTCTTGAAAAAGTACATACAAAATTCTGCAAATACAACTAGCAAGCAGGAAACAATACAACAACTATCGCATGTAAAAGTGAACTAGGCCGATATCCATTAATAACTGAAATAAATACGAACACTTTAAGTTACTGGGCACATCTAGAAAACCGCCGGAAGACACAGGGTAAAATTTCTAATTATAGGCTTCACTGTAACATTATAATTTTTAACAGGTATTTTCTACAAAATATCAATTAGCCTTTTATTACAGTCATGCTATGCACTGTATAGCACTGTATAGCATAAGACCATTGAACACATTTACCTAATATTCGATACATAATAGTCTGTATATGTTACCTTCCAGAGCTATCCTCTCCACCTGGACATTTCTAAAGTTCTTTTTTTAAAAGTTCTTATGCCATGAACTTGTCCACACAATCACTGTTGACTTTCTTCGAGAGTTGCATATTAAATAGTCCACAGAGGGACTAAAAAGGGAAATATGAACAGTTTCGGGAAAAGATAACTCATGAAGAAGTAATGTTCGTTACATTTGATCTATTATATAAATCCATTTCAGTGTGTAAACGAGGATTTAAACATAGCTTAAATACTTTTTACATTTGGTACTCTATAGGAGTAAAACAAAGTATTTAACTTTTAATTTTGAGTAAATTAAAAATTAAATACTTATACCTACCCCTACAGAGCACAGAATATAAACTGCAGTTAAGCTATTTTGAATCCTTCACACACACACACACACACACACACACACACACACACACACACTCTCTCTCTCTCTCTCTCTCTCTCTCTCTCTCTCTCTCTCTCTCTCTCTCTCTCTCTCTCTCTCCAATATATATATATATATATATATATATATATATATATATATATATATATATATATATATATATATATATATATATATATATATATTATATATATATATATATATCTCAATTTATATACAAAATACACATATTTCTCGGCCGCTCTGTAATAAGAATCAAGTAGCGTTTTAAAAGCCTGTATCATCTATACTAAGATGGGAATCCCTACTACATACCCATATAGGTCACCCCCATCAAATTCTTTATAACGAATTGCAGACACAGGGTGAAGTTTCTACTATTGCAATTTCAATACAAAATACACATATTTATTGACCGCTCTGTAATAAGAATCAAATAGCGTTTTAAAAGCCTGTATGTTCTATACTAAGAAGGGAATCCCTACTACACACCCATATAGGCAACACCCCGTCAAATTCTTTATAACGAATTGCAGACACAGGGTGAAGTTTCTACTATCGCAATTTCTATACAAAATACACATATTTCTCGGCCGCTCTGTACTAAAAATCAAGGAGCGTTTTTAAAGCCTCTATGGTCTGTACTAAGATGGGTATCCCTTCTATATACCCATATACGTCACACCCCGTCAAATTCTTTATAACGGCTAGCATACACAGGGTGAAATTTTGAATATCACAATTTCTATACAAAATACACATATTTCTCGGTCGCTCTGTAATAAAAATCATGTAGCGATTTAACAGCCTGTATGGTCTATACTAAGATGGGTATCCCTTCTACATACCCATATAGGCCACACCCCGTCAAATTCTTTATAACGGCAAGCAGACAGAGGGTGAAGTTTCTACTATCGCAATTCTATGTGAATGAAAATATTGAAATTTATCTGGTCATCATATCGTGTCAATAAATGTAGCTATTAGAACATAAATCGCCATATCTATCAATATAGACGCTTTTGTTGGCCTCTCTGTACTTATTATCAAATACCATTTTAAAAATGTAAATGGCCCCCAAGGAAGACTGGTGATACAGCTACATATCCACATAGGACATATCCCGTCACTCTTTATATCGACCAGCGCACGTTATTGTTGTGCTACAGTCCTTAGACAAGGCTTCTGATAATTCTCCAGACTACGAATCCATATAGACCTAGGCCAAACCCAGGGTGAAGTTTTTACTATCGCAATTTCTATACAAAATACACATATTTCTCGGCCGCTCTGTAATAAGAATCAAATAGCGTTTTAGCAGCCTGTATGTTCTATACTAAGAAGGGTATCCCTACGGCTTCCAGAAAAAGGGTGAAGTTTCAAATATCGCAATTTCTATACAAAATACACATATTTCCCGGCCACTCTGTAATAAGAATCAAGTAGAATTTTAAAAGACTGTATGTTCAATACTAAGATGGGTATCCCTGCCACATACCCATATAGGCCACACCCTGTCAAAAGCTTTATAACGGCTAGCAGACACAGGGTGAAGTGTCTAATATCGCAATTTCTATACAAAATAGACACATTTCTCGGCCGCTGTGTAATAAGAATCAAGTAGCGTTTCAAGAACCTGTATGTTCTATACTAAGATGGGTATCCCTACTACATACCCATGTAGGCCACACCCCGTCAAATCATTTATAACGGCTAGCAGACAGTTTCTACTAACGCAATTTCTATACAAAATACACATATTTTTCGGCCGCTCTGTAATAAGAATCAAGTAGCGTTTTAAAAGCCTGTAGGTTCTATACTAAGAAAGGTATCCCTACTGCATACTCATATAGGCCACACCCCGTCAAATTCTTTATAACGGCTAGCAGACACAGGGTGAATTATCTACTATCGCAATTTCTATATAGAATACACATATTTCTCGGTCGCTCTGTAATAAGAAACAAGTAGCATTTTTAACAGCCTCTATGTTCTATACTAAGATGGGTATCCCTACTACATACCCATATAGGCCACACCCCGTCAAATTCTTTATAACGGCTAGCAGACACAGGGTAAAATTTCGAATATCGCAATTTCTATACAAAATACACATATTTCTCGGCCGCTCTGTAATAAGAAACAAGTAGCGTTTTAAAAGCCTCTATGTTCTATACTAAGATGGGTATCCCTTCTATATACTCATATAGGCCACACCCCGTCAAATTCTTTATATCGGCTAGCAGACACAGGGTGAAATTTCGAATATCGCAATTTCTATACAAAATACATATATTTCTCGGCCGCTCTGTAATAAGAATCAAGTAGCGTTTTAAAAGCCTGTAGGTTCTATACTAAGATGGGTATCCTTACTACATGTCCATATAGGCCACACCCCGTCAAATTCTTTATAACGGCTAGCAGACACAGGGTGAAATTTCAAATATCGCAATTTGTATACAAAATACACATATTTTTTGGCCGCTCTGTAATAAGAATCAAATAGCGTTTTAAAAGCCTGTATGTTCTATACTAAGATGGGTATCCCTACTACATATCCATATAGGCCACACCCCGTCAATTTCTTTATAACGGCTAGCAGACACAGGGTGAAATTTCGAATATCGCAATTTCTATACAAAATACACATATTTGTCGGCCTCTCTGTAATAAGAATCAAGTAGCGTTTTAAAAGCCTATATGTTCTATACTAAGATGGGTATCCCTACTATATACCCATATAGACCACTACTATCTCTCTTACGTATTACACCACGATACAAACTTGCAACATATCTGGAAATATTTAACAATTGTAATCTAAGAGGTCATCTCACCAATATAAGAATACGTGCACATCGCCTTTAAATTTAAAGAGGTCAGTACTATAATATACCAAGAAACAACAGGTTGTGCAAACTATGCAGCATTACAATTGAGGATGAAACACATTTTCTTATTAATTGTCCTGAACTTGAAATAACAAGACAATTGTTTTTTTACAAACTCATAAATGTGTTCCGCAATTCAATCAATGAACATTATTTATGTCTGTCTCCATCTTGTGTAAGTAGTGCAAGTTTGGTAAAATACACTTAATTACATAACAATATTCCACATCAATATACATCTTATTTCAAACTTGCAGTTTCTCTACATAGAATACCCATATCTGTGAAACCAGAGTATTTTGAAAAGTATCTATTCAGTCATGGTATATCATGTCTCTTACACTCATAGCACATAACACTTGTGGTTTAAATAACTCGTCCACACTATGCGAAGGCAGCTTGAATCACGTATGGTAAACAAAGGAAGCCACATGTACATCACAAGACTACTGTGTGTATATCAACATATCAAATGTTTGTTTCTGGTACCATTGTTAGAATATACAATCTGCATTTCAGACCCTTACTGCCCTGTGAACTAATCTATTTGAAAAGATATGTTTCATAAGCGGGAAATCACTGTTGACTATCAAATGTCTTATGGTTGCATAAGTACTGGAAAACAGTATTGTCCAATATTTTAGTCATCTTGTACACATTACATAGAACTATTTGCATCTACATCAGCAAGTACCTTTTAATTAATTCAAATGCATCTCATCTGTGTTAAATTTAAATGAATTCACAGGTTTCTACCCATACACCATATCCTTTTGCTTCTAAAACATCAGAATGATCCACATGTGCATTTGATTCCTAGTTTCACTTGCTATCACACATTACATGTTTACCTTGAAAGGTATATATACTCTGATTGTTATACAATATCTGTTTTTTATGTTTGTAAGTCTCAAATCGACCCATGGTCGGTTCTGATTTAAAGATTTTTAATTCTCTTTTTAATCAGTCTGATTTCCGATAATGAGTACTCGGTCTTCATACAAGTTTTATTTATTGTTGAATAACTTTCATGTTGAAACATATGTTGCAAGCAAAAAATTAGCACTTCTTTGAACAAAACCGCATCAATATATGTTGATACCAAATTTCTGTTGTTTTTCAAGATATCATTCAATGATTTTGCTTGTGGAAATATTGAAATTTCTGCTCTGCTCGTTATTATCATCGCAGGATTTAACACGATCTCTTTGAAGAAGCATCTCCGCAAACACTGCTGAATTTTGATCACCATTTCATGATCACAATATGTCAGACCAAAGTCAGTGAGTTGATTTCGATAGAGCTCCATGGCGTTTGTGATGAAGTCCAAGTGCCTTTGAAAACAAGGGAATACTTGTGACCCTGGCTCATGTGTTAACAATTTTTCAATGTGGTTATCTAAACCATCACACGTTAAGATGTTTCTTAATGTAAACTGCTCTATCTTACAATTCAAGTAAAACTGTGAAATTAGGCAATCCAGGAACATGAAACGCAGATTCTTCAAATAATGGCTGTCCATTTTTGGTGGTGGAGTTTGACTTGCCATGAAACATTTGGTCAAGAAACAAACATATATTCCACAATTCGTGTCATCTTGCTGCAGAGGAAAGTCAGTTGCGGCAGACACATCAATGACTTTCCATTGCTCAACGTTTAGCGATGTGTGATATGTTATATAATGTTCAAGGGAAAGATATCTGAGCATATGCTCTGCAATCATTTTTTCAAAATGTCCCAAAGAATCCATGTATAACATTCTCTTCGTTTGTGGTTCAACCACGAGTAGTATCCAGTGTGAGTTACTGATATTTACTGGAACAACGACCTGCTGGTAGGTAAACCAATCTGTTGAAGATTCTTTGTTTGGGTGAAACTGGTCTAAAATACGATTTTTGAACCAGGCAGCTGGTACCAAATGCACACTTTTAGAACACCCCCTTGATATTTCCATTAACACATCTATTGCATTATCAGTTAGTCTGCTTTCAAGTATATCAGAAACATCTTTTCCTTTCACAATAGAGGCATTAACTTTAAAAGAGTCATTGAATGAAGCCAACATACTCTTGTTGAAGTGTACTTTGGGTTCTGGTGCTGAGTTTCCATTATCCCAAATACCTGCAACTGTTTTTGCTTTCTCCACATTTATATGAATAGATTTTCTCTTCTTTGATATATTGAAGAATGCTAACACTGTTTTTTCATGGAACAGTTTCCTGATATGGTTGCTGCTGTTATCGTCAGTTTGCATATGTTCTCGTGTTATGGTAACTGTGCAGTTCTCCGACTCATTTTGTACAATACATGAAGTCATTTTAAAATGACATATATCTTGCTTGTATACATCTTGGACTGTGTGTGAAAGATCGACACTTGTATGCAAAAGTGGCAGTATTGTTTATCCCTTGCATTTTAAAATGAGAGTTTTACCAAAGGAGAGCACTTTCGAAGTAGATTCAACGTGACGATGACAGGTTTCACAATAAGTTGGTAGTTTTCCAGCAGCAGCATAAATGACTGTAGGTAATGGCTGATCAATATATTCACCAACCAACCGATGGTAGATCATTGACGTGTGTGTACCACACTCAGAACACCAACTTGATTGAAGTATGTCAGCACCAACTAACTGTCCACGAGTCAACACCATATACTTCAGGAGATATTTGTTAATGAGCTCTTCTAAAACATCAATAACAGACATTTCATTTATATTTGGAATAGCACTAATCAGATTATCAAACAGTTTTGTGTTTTTGTGTACTGATGCCACTGTCAAAGTCTTGTCACAAAGCATTGCAACAAGTTCTCGTTTTCGTGCACTGAACACTTTCAATGTCTGCGAACTGCTAAAGGATTCATGCATGTAGCATATGAATGCCGTGTGAGATAGGCATGGCAAAACCGCACGTACAGAAGATGGAATTTTGACAGTACATACCCTTGTATACACTAACATATAAGCGTTAGATTCTGCCAGGTCTAGTGAAGACAGGTTACAAATCTGGTCATCACATTCCCAAACTAATGTATCTTTTCTTCGAAGAGTTGTGTAATGCCCACTTTGTGGAGTGAATCCATGATGAATTACAACAGATGACAGCGAGAACATGTTGTTATTTTCATTTTTCACATGGACATAAGGTGTTAAGTCAATCAGGTTATCAAGGCCAATGTATCTTCTATCTTTTTCTATGGTGCCAAATTTTGATATCTTGTAGCGTTTTAATGTCACCACAAACGTTTCTGGTAATTCCACAATTTCTGATCTTTGCCAAAGATGTGTTGATTCACACGTGCATACTGAACCATCAATACATTGTTCTTCAAAGTATCGGTCCAAAAGAACCTGCAAAAATATGTTTTAGTCATATAATTAATTACATATATTTGCCAACCTGCCGTAAGCAGCAACGTTTTGCATTCCCAAACGATGTTTAATGAAAATGCACTCATAATAAGTGGTCACTTGTCTAACGCCATCAGCAGCCAGCTAAGTGTGATCCGAAATCGCTAAAAGTGCCTGTCTTTTAAGTGGCCACAATAAATGTTTCACATTCTATAAAAGGATTAGTTTAAACAGCAGCAAGAAAATGCAGCAAAAAATACGCAATATTCACACCTTCACTGACACTATAGTTCTGTTCAATTGTTTAGAGCCTAAGTATTTTACATGTTACATATTTAGTGTTACGTTTAATTCCTATTCAATCCTTGTTTTCTTTACATTTGGACTTATTTCCATTTTACAAAAAATCTGTGTCATCATGTAATCCATCACACCTCAAATGAATGCTCTACAACTGAGCTACATGCTGCCATCTATACAATAAAGTATAAAATATATTTTTAAAAACCTTCACAAAAAGTACTCATCAAGGTTTACATATCCTGTCTTGAATTTTGGAATCATCACTGATGCACATTTATAGTGAAGCCATAAAATGATACACACATTTTATTTAGATGATTAGGTCATGTCCTAGGGCTTTACGTGCACATTCAGAGCAAGCTGCTGTAGCACACGCCTTAAATGATTTAATTAAATGTGTTTATATAGTCTAATTTTAAACATGTTTAATGGTTTTGGCCTTTTATAATTATTATTTATTAAAAAGTAACATAAATCTTTGTGTATTGGCAGTTTGTTCATAGTGGGATGCTAGGTACCTTTTTGTTTACCTATTATAATTTTTTTTTGCAAATTGACTAAATATGAAATAGATTTCAAATTTATTCTTAAATAAAAAATTCTATCCACATGCAGTAATCTAGTCGCTGAAAGAGGTTGATTTCCAGCTGTATTTCACTATACATACATCCATCCATATATATATATATATATATATATATATATATATATATATATATAAAAAATGATAAAAGAAAACAAAATGTAAAGTTATAGTGTATAGTTATATATATATATATATATATATATATATATATATACTCTTCAAAAGAAGAAACGCAAAACCACATTGTCGTAACATTTGGAGAATTGATTTAATTATTGAATGGTGAGTCCGATAATTACCAAATGTTGCAGGATTGTTCACAATTCACTCTAGTCCATTGTGAGTAAGTGATAGGACACACCACCAAGGTCAAGGTCATCTGGAGTCAATACCGGGTGTGGCCTCCGCGTGTGTTGACAACTGCCTGGCACCGCCTGCCCATTGAAGCAACCAGAGTACGGATGACGTCCCGGGGGATGGTGGCCCACTCGGCCTGCAAGGCTGCTGCCAGCTCGGGCAGGGTCTGGGGCTGTGGTTGTCGCTGTCGGAGGCGTCGGTCCAACTCGTCCCATAGATGCTCAATTGGGTTCAAATCCGGTGATATCGATGGCCAAGGAAGGACATTAATGTTGTTGTTCTGTAGGAAAGCCGTTGTGAGACGTGCTGTGTGAGGCCTGGCGTTGTCATGTTGGAACACTGCGTTGGCGTTGGCCATAACTGGAACGATGTGTGGCCGGAGGATCTGGTCAATGTAGCCCTGTGCATTCAGGTTGCCCTGCACGTGGACCAGGTCAGTTCTGCCAGTGTGTGAGATGGCTGCCCACACCATGACACTACCCCCGCCGAATCTGTCCACTTCCTGCACGCAGTTTGCCGCATAACGTTCACCACGACGCCTATACACGCGACATCTTCCATCATGACGTCGGAGCAGAAATCGGGACTCGTCACTGAACCACACCTGTCTCCATCGCAGTTGAGGCCATTGTCGATGAATCTGGCACCACTGCAGTCGGAGTCGACGGTGTTGTGGTGTTAAGATGACACCTCGAACTGGACGTCTGGCACGAATTCCTACCTCACGTAGGCGGTTCCGTACGGTCTGGTCGGATATCCTGTGCAAACCTGGTATTGCTGCGGCTGTGGAGGTGGCAGTAGTCAATCGTTCCCGAAGGTGGCGTACCCGGATGTAGCGGTCCTGCCCGGGGGTAGTGACCCGTGGTCGACCGGATCTAGGGAGGTCACGTTTTGATCCATGTTGCTGGTAACGGTCCCACAGTCTGGAGATGGTGCTTGGGGACACATGGAATGCCCTGGCAACGGCCGTTCTGGATTCGCCTGCTTCTAGTCGGCCGATGGCATTGTTTCTCTGCGGTTCACTGAGACGTGGCATGTCCTGGATTGTCAACTGTCGGCCAGATACAGAGGCCAGGCAAGCGAACACCCTGCACTTTTATACTGTCGGTGTTCATGTTGCACGTGCAGACAACGCACGTGCAGTGGTGACATGGTTTGCACGTGGCTGCGTTTTTGCGAATATTCACATTTTGGAACTTTATTGTACAGTAGCTGCGTTTTATCGAATGTAACCGTGGGAATGTGTTTGGGACATGCAATGACCTTATATTCACAAAGCATGAACCGGTAGGAAACATAAAATCGGAGTTATAACCCATTTGTACCCTTTTTCGTTTCTTTTTTTGAAGAGTATATATATATATACTAAAAGGCAAAAGTTATTGTGACATATACAAGACAAAAATAACTGATGTTTTTACTGCCGTGTATGAAACGTTATAATATGTAAAGAGACATGTTCGAATGTATGGAAACTAGCAGTAGTCCATGAAAAGGGCGCACCTGCCATATGCAAATGAGCCACATCACTTGAGGGGGTCCAGAGCGAAGTTCACACAGTCAGTAGCGAGTGTGTCCACCTTGAGCATTGATAGAGGTCTGGCACCGTCGTGTCATTGAGGCCACTAAACACTGGATAAAGTTCCTGGGAATGTCTGTTTCGCAGATGCGTGGTTAGGATCCATGTGTCTTGGTGAGAGGTTGTCATGGGTGGTCGGCCGCTACGCGACGGTCTCTGACGTGGTTGTTTTGTTCATATCTTTGCCATAAGTGTCATATGGTGTTTCTGTGGACATTGAATTGACGTGCGACGTCACGGTGCGAGGTCCCAGATTCAAGCATCCCTATGACTCGCCATCTGTCGTTTTAACTGAGGCGTGGTATGACGAAATTGCATTAAACAGTTCAATAATGGTGGTTTTCTGACTTCTGGACTTCTGAAGGCTGCACAGAGTGGCACAGATTTATGACTGAATGTATGGCCTTTTATGGTGTACACTGGATAGGATTTCTCCCGAATATTCCATGTTCTTGCACAGAGCATACAATCGCTACAACAACTGCTTGGTTGCATTTCTTCGAGCTGTTTCATGCACATTTTCTCTGGTTTACATCCATAAATCCATTCACAAATTTATTACTCCAAACAATCCATGTCACAATCACTTTTGCCTTTTAGTATATTAGTATACATTTTTAGAAACAATTATGATAATCAAAATTATTGCTTTCAAATTCATCAAATGAGGAAACTCTTTTTCTGTAGGAACAGCCAGTAACACGTCATGATGCTCTTCAGCCCTTGTTGATATCCTCTTGCATAACTTGCATGCTGTGGTCACTTTTATCTGAATAAAACAAGTTGAAAACAATTACTATTTATTTTTGTTGAAATTGAAAGACCTATCTTAAGCGGTCATACAAGGAAGAAGACAAAAACTACCACTTAAGACAGGCAATCTTTTGTCATGAATAGTGAATGAATCTACAGATATCAAGGCAATTCGATGCATTCCAGAGTCATACTTTCATAACAGATACACAGTAGAGATGCCAGGACCAAATGAATACTAGTATCTGTGAAGATATGAAGGTCGCTTATTTGAAGCACCTTGTCACTGTTGTTTAAAATAACCCTTTTATGGAACAGTAAACATTTAATGTGGCTGTTTAATACAGGTATTATAGCTATCTAGAATTCCATTTAGTTGGTCGCTGGCTGGGTTATTTAGGTAACCGCTGGTCGGGTTATTCAGGTGACCGCTTATTACAAGTGATTTACAATATTAAACATCTTTTGGTAGGGAAAAGGTGGTTGTTTACGTCAGGTGATCACTAGGACAAGTTTGACTATATATATACATTTTCGTAAATATTGAAGGCTATTATTAGTTCTTTAATACGTTGTATTTTCACTATTTGAACACTGAATGTTAAGTGCATTCCATCATAAGTTTGAAGTAGTGTATTAATATTTCAGTTTCAATAAACCGAAACAAAATACTAGTATTTACATTTAATAAGAAATTGTAAAAGTGTAAGTACTTTGGTATACAAATGGACAAAACATGAATGTGCATGAATAAACACGTAGTAAATGCACATACATACACATATACATACATAGGTTCTAACGTGCATAGGTAAATTCGTAAATATGTATGTATGTATGTATCAAAGGCCAACTTTAAACACATTATAATTGGATTTTTAAAATACCTTTAATTACATAGAGATACATCTAATGGTATACATTTTTGAGCTGTTGTTGAAAATAATGTATTTAACAGTTAAAAGCTGTGCTCATGACCGTTTGTGCAGGACATGTCCATATAATGTAGCGGATGTGTTTGTTCATATTACTACCGGCCTCGGTGGCGTCGTGGTTAGCCATCGGTCTACAGGCTGGTAGGTACTGGGTTCGGATCCCAGTCGAGGCATGGGTTTTTTAATCCAGATACCGACTCCAAACCCTGAGTGAGTGCTCTGCAAGGCTCAATGGGTAGGTGTAAACCACTTGCACCAACCAGTGATCCATAACTGGTTCAACAAAGGCCATGGTTTGTGCTATCCTGCCTGTGGGAAGCGCAAAAAAGTAGCCTATGTGGCGACAGCGGGTTTCCTCTCAAAATCTGTGTGGTCCTTAACCATATGTCTGACGCCATATAACTGTAAATGTGTTGAGTGCGTCGTTAAATGAATCATTTCTTTCTTTTTTTTTGTTCATATTATCATTCATCGCGATTCTACAAGATATTCAAAACTGTATGTTATTATGTTCTGTTGTGGACCTGTAAAGAGATACGGTTTATAGTACAGTAACACTCTTGTCTTGTATAATAATACATACCTTCAAAATTCCTTGAATATTTGCAAAATCCATGAATGGTGTCACACCTTTGAAGAAGAACTCATGTATGTCATGTTGTTGGCCTGCTGTGAGTTCTTTTTCTTCCATTGTACTGAGTGCAGATGTAATATCGTCGTCATGCACGTCCTTCATCACCATCTGTTGCCATATATGCAACAATGGTCTAAGGCCATCTGCAGCACCAAGGTGGTCAAGCTGATTGTCCAAAGCGAACTTTACAAAACTGCACTAACAAATAGCTTGCATGATGCTATTGAACCAACAGTTGTTTGCATTATTATTCGATGGGGTAAACTCATTTATCATGTGTGTTCTATGTTCTACTGATGGTACATCTTTCTGTAACAAGTCTTTTGCTTTTGACATTTTTAAAATCGGCTTTTGCTTTTTCTCTTCGGTAAGTGGCATTGCTTTCACAGGTGGCTGTTGAAATTGTCCTACGTTTGATTTAGATAAGTTGGGAGATGTTCGGTTTTTCTGCCATTGTTCTTTCAAGGTCTCAGTCATCTTAGATTTCATTTTAGATGGATCGCTGGATTTCCTTTTCAGTAAAATGGTGCATGCAAGAGACTGGGTTGCCTTTATGTGCTTCATCAATTCCACTGAAAAATCATCAATGCGAAGAGTTTTTCTTCTAGCAATGACAACATCCTTAATAAGTCGAAATCTCTCTCCAACAGTGCTTGTGCTGCGAAGTGTTTTCTTAATTCTGTCACAGTTGTCATGACTTGGTGATTTGTAACTTTTATAATCTGATGAAGTGCCATGCCGCTGCAAGTTTCCAAGCAAAATATTAGACCACAGGGGGAAATGTAGGCATTAGATTTTTATTGAACTTTTCGAGCAAAAGTGGACAGTATCTCTTGTTCAATCTTTCTCCTCCTGCCGTGTTGTCCACTTTGTTTTTTACATCATTGACTATCTGATCAAATGTCTTTTGAAAAGCGGACCCCTTGGCTCGATTAAGGAACGCTTCTTCGGTGAATTTATTGGCATTGTCTTCTTGGGTGTCGGACAATATCTTGTTATTGTCAAATACTTCGTGGAAGTCACAAATTGATGTGTCTCCTGAAAGGTTGTTAATTCTGGACATTAGCTTTGCACTGTTTTGTTCAACATCTTTTGTTATGTAGCGGCTCAAGAGAACAAAAGCAAGTGATTGGAAATCTTCAACTGCAGCATTAAAAATGGATGCATTTAGCAAAATACTGAAGCAATACATTCCGAAATGAAAATTGCTTTTGTAGAATTCATGGCATAGCTTTTTGACGTTGTTCATTATGTGGGAGACACATGCATGAGGAATGGTTTTCGATAGATCATCGAGTGAGGCCTCACCTTGGATGATCCTCCATGCACGTTCAAGAAATTGCTTGAAATCTTCCCCACTGAACTCATGTAATGCCGCAGATATCAGGACAAGCGATCTGTCACTAATAATGTGCCAGACTTGAACAGCGTTTGCATGACCAAACAATTGTTTCTCAGACCTGCGGAATTCTGAGAGCCAATACCTTATCATTGGCTCTGACTGAGAACTGGTCAACATTGATGCCACTGGTATTGCCGGCTTGTTTGGAACAGGATGTCGAAAAACAAGCTCATAGTACAAAAGTCTTGTACCGTCTTCCATTTTACGTACAACATTTCCAGTTGCATCCCACATTGGAGCATCCAGCTTGGCCAAGTCATGCCAAAGACGTACACCAGCTTCAGTCCAATACAACACACACTATGGCATCATCATTATGCTTTGTATGAAGCCAGTTACTTTCATGCCTTTAGTTTTTTCTTTTTCTGCAAGAGCAATAATTTGCAAACTTTCCATTTCGTTTTTTGCTTTCCTGCTTTGCTGTCGTCCTTCAGTGGCAATCTTTTGCAGAACACTGGAACTTACACCAATTGAATCACAGTTTCCTGCAACTATAACGTCTGGGTCCTTGTCCACGAAACGCGATAGATATTCTTTCCTTGGTTTAGAACCTTCTTTCAGATTTTCTCTTAGTTCTTGCCTTTCTTTGCCTCTAATTGGTCTAGCATGCTGTTCACTTATGAGGTGCTTTATTTGACAAGGCACGTATGTCACATTTACATTTTCCTTGTTGAACATTTCAAGAGTTACAGACAAATGACATGTCGAAAACCTGCATCTTCCAGTAGCAACAAATAATCTTGATCCTGTTTTTTGCTTATTTATTTTGGCTATTGATATTTTGTGAAATCTGAACATAATCACACAATATGGATTTGAAAATTTTATGCCTTTTACAAATATATGCTGCCAACAGCCACGCTGAAAAGTACGACCTTTACGAATTGACTGTAAATAGTTCCATTCCTTGGATTCCATTGTAAATGAAGTTATCTCTGGTATATCCTTTGTGAATACGAGTTTGGAATGTTAGTGCCAATAGCAGACTGCATTGTTGTAGCAGAAATACCTGTTTTCTCCTATTGTTGGTGACAGATTGTTGGGTAGTTTTATTTCATTTTGTATTTGTGTAACTTCATTTAAAAGCGAATTGTCAGGAGAAACATTGTCCACTTCAGAATAATCTGGCATATAATTATCCAAGTGATTTGGGGAACATGGCTTTTTCCTCATTTCAAAGTCACACGATGAATGAGAATCAGACTCCAACACCATGGAAGTGTTTTCTTCAGATAATCTTCTTGTTGAATCCACTTCGTTTTTGTCACAGTAATAAGGTACCAATACGTTTTGCTTGGAGTTATTTTCTAATAGAATGGAAGCTGGTGGTTCACATTTATCTGGTAGATCATCATGCTGTGTTGGAACAGGTAAAACATTAAACATCGGCAGATGTCCACCTTTTGTCTTGAGAGAGACATTGCTTTTCCCTTGACATTCTTGCAAACCACAAGTAAATAATATATTACGACTTGGTTCTTTCATTAAATCAAGTGGTAAGTTTAAACAAACGAAATGATACCATTCATGACATATTGTGCATTCGATCATTCCGTGACCCGAGTTTAACTTGTGTTGGGTCTGTTTGCAGAGACAATAGGTCATCTTCCGTTTGGTTGTGACATCCCAATTATTCGAAAAACGCGGTGCCTTGCAGGGAGGTCGCAGAGCATACCGTTTGTGATGTTCTTGGATTCTTTGTATTTCCTTAATTTTGTCTTTAATTCCTCCTGTATTTGATTTGTACAGTTGACGAAGGTGTTTCCTGCTATTTCGAGTGTTTCCCATTCCAAGGATGTCAGCAACACGTTCCCATGGTCCATTCGTTGACAAATCTGACAGAGGCATATGCTCATGAATATGAACAGCCATAACTTCACTGACTTTGTTGTAATCCCAATGGCGGTGTCTTCTGCCGAACTTGTGTTGCATAACACACATTTTCTTGTCATCCTTAAAGAAAAAATAAACAAAAATATATCAACCATTAATAAACCATTTAGGTGAGTAAATCTGGTCACATATAATAAGCTATGAATAGTTCAGGTAAATTACGAAGAAACAGTATATTTGTTAAAAAAAACATACATGTGAAAACCGGAAACACAACAGAGACAGGTTTGTTGGCAGTCTCTAAACGCAATAATAAAGACAAGTGTCGCAATTTTACTGAACTAACATGCTGCTACAAATACATCAATCTAAATTTTTCGACCAATCATATAAAACATTTCGTGATTATCCGAAGGTATACGAAATAATTCGGGTGAATTACGAAGTATGCCGGAAACTAATTTAAATATAAATTTTTATATAAAATCCGTTTCAAGACGAAAAAAAAAAAAAACTCGTGATGGTATAGCCATAAAATCTGTTTATGCTAGTATACAATCCACAGTTTATTACTGCATTTTCCCCCCTGTTTTTTCAATGTTGAAATAGACCAACAAGTTCGCCTATTGCATAAATAGTCTCGACCGATATTTTTAGAATTTGTATGCTCCCGAATAACGTTATAAAAGGCGAAGTGTAATTGGTCGATTTTTAAATTGTTATTTATAGATGAAATGTCACCTGGACATGGGAGTCCACGCAATGCTGTTAGGTCTACTAGCAAGACCAGTAGAGCTAATTTTAATCAGATTGCAAATACATGTACAATAATAAAATATTAGACCTGTATGCCAACGTATCTGGATTAAACATAAACTACTCAAAAATTAAAAATCATCTGGATAAGCAGTCAAAAATATTCAAAGATGTGTTCCATCATCAAAAAAGTGAAGTTAGAATAGGGTGGAGAATCTTTTTCCTTACTAGGAGTATATTTTGCACTTAATATTGAAGAAATTATTCAAACTAACTTTGAACTGAAATTAATGGAGATGATATTTTTTTAAAAACAGTGGTCCACTAGAAAAAAATGGGTCGCATCGTTGTTATTAAAACCGTAATAACTTCAAAAATAGCACATTTATTAATTGCATTACCCGATCAAGTAACAAAATAAACATTTTATTTGGCAAAACAAACCAGAAAAAGTCAAAAGAGAAGTATTAATGAAATATTATGTAAATGGAGACATCAAAATGCCAAACATTAAAAAGTTTACAACCGCGTTAAAAACTCGAAATGGACAAATATTTTCCAACACGTTTAACGACAAGAAATATGACTAAAGGCATATTGTCACAGACCACTGACCTATTTAATGGTCTAACAAAGTATGACTGTAACAACAATAATTTGATTTGTCCCTAAATGTACTTTATTCAACCATCTTCATAACCACCATACTCCATTTATTAATGACATTTTGTAAAAAATAATTGAATTATGGCAATGGTCCATAATTCAAAAACTAAAATTGTCGAGAGGGATGACATGAATTTCACTCCATCATGGTTCATTTAAGATGATGCGATAGCTAGATTTGGTTTCCAACAATTAATGTAATTTTTATTTATTATCCATTTTTAGAGAAATAAGGTCCTTAAATCCGTGACAGTATGCCTTTAAGTATGGAGATTATTATATTCAGCTAAAAAAAAAAAAAAAAAAAAAAAAAAAAATTAAAGATGTATTACAAAGCTGGCTTGCCATTCAACAGATAGAAACGCCTCGTGATAATGAAGATTTAACGTGCATAAACATTTGGTACACTAGTAAAATTTTAAAAGATGGCAAACCTTTTATTTATATGAATTATTTGCAAAAAGGCATAGTATTTATTCACGATCTAATAGATGCAAATGGGACATTAATAAATTACAGTACATTCATAACAAAATACCAAGTGCAATCCAATTTCTTAGAATATGTTTCTTTAATCAGAGCCATTAAATTATTTATTAGTAAAACAACAACAAACAACCAACATTTTAACACTGTTTACAACCAGATTCTTCTTTAAAACTATTTTTAAATGGTATAAACCTAAGTAAGCAAATATACACAATATTAAATCGCACTACAACAGTTCCTACGTCTCAAAAAAGATATTCAGTAGTGCGGTTTGACTTCACTTCACAATTATGGGGAAAGTATTATGCTCCACTATTCAAAACTATTAAAGACCATTATGGTTTAAATATAAAAGTTTACACAGGATAACAGCTACGAATATATTTTTGAATAAAATAAAATATGTTGATTCTAAAATTTGCGAAACATGGTTTTAATTGGTATCATAAAGAGAAAGCATTGTTTTATTAATTGGCTGATTATTAATAAAGTATTATCTATATAGAACGACATTACAAAAGATCAGATTAAATAAAAACGCAATGATAAGATGTATTATTGATAAAATACAGATAGGATTTTTTTTTCTCTTCTTTCACTCTATCTTTCTATTTCTATTACTCTTTTTCCCAGTCTCCAGAATGTCTCCCCTTCAGTTATGTAAGGCGTTTGCATTGCTAATATCCCGTTTTACAGTATTATGTTAAAACTATCTGTTTTATCTTAATATTGAATACTATGCATGTGTGCGTACGTCAGTGTGCATTTCTCGCGCTCTTTAGTGAGTGTTCCGCAAGGCTCAATGGGTAGGTGTAAACCACTTGCACCGACCAGTGATCCATAACTGGTTCAACAAAGGCTATGGTTTGTGCTATCCTGCTTGTGGGAAGCGCAAATAAAAGATCCCTTGCTGCTAATCGGAAAGAGTAGCCCATGAAGTGGCGACAGCGGGTTTCGTCTCAAAATCTGTGTGGTCCTTAACCATACGTCTGACGCCATATAACCGTAAATAAAATGTGTTGAGTGCGTCGTTAAATAAAATATTTTTCTTTCTTTCTCGCGCTCTTTGTGTTCCCTTTCGTTTAGCCCATCGGGCTATTTCTCGTTCCAGCCAGTGCTCCACAACTGGTGTAACAAAGGCCGTCGTATGTATTAAGACTGGAGGTCACGATTAAATGAATCCATATACATGTATAAACATTTTTCACAATTATTTTGTTATAAGCAATATTTGGATTATGCTTATGTTGAGAAATTTAAATTTTGCATTGACCAGAATTCGTGTATCATCACATAGATTATCTGAGAAGATTGAATCCTAGGTGCCATAATGCATGACATGCTAATAACACGTGCTAGCTCTAAGTGCTTACATCCAGAAATGGTGTTTTATGTAAACTATCTCTGGCTGGGTGTTTTGGCTTACAAAGAAATAACAACTCTGGCAGAGGTAGCTAGAATTAATTGTTTACACATCACGATGACCAGTCAGCTGGTAATAATCTGAGATGGGCTGGACGTTTGTAGTGCTTAGACATCCTGAATGTGGTATAATGTGTGTGTGTTGTTAATTAGTTGCTGAATAAATGTCGGTGATGTAAATAGTTTAATCAGAAGTGATTAAACTGAGTGTATGTGTTGAGTTCATTTAGTTCTATAGAAGAAACACACAATTACGAAAATATTAACCGAACAGACACACAAAGAAATTAGTTAAAAAAAGGAAAGTAATTTTCCCTTATTTTAGTTTGAACAGTGACTATGTGTACTAGAGGAAAAATAATATAACTAAATTGTAAAGTGTATAGGATTGATTGCCCAGTAGTAAAGTGCTCGCCTGATGTGCGGTCAGTCTATGATCGATCCCTGTTAGTGGAATCATTGGGCTATTTCTCGTTACAGCCACTGCTTCACAACTGGTGCTACAAACACGTAGCATAGAGGGAAATTATTTTATATTATTTCGTAGGCATGAATCGTCATCACAGGATTGTAACTTTTCTTGTGATTGTATATTTTATAGACATTATAGAATAGTTGACATATAGTTGAAAATGATTTATTTGATAAAGCCAAAGCATTTATCTTTAAATCAGAGTCCATTCATGGTAGTTCATATTATAACTATTTGGTTAGAAGAAGCGACCCCTTCATGTAAATGACATATGCAAACTCATATATAAATATTGTTCATTGTAATAGTTGAAATGTATGCACATTCATATTTTCTGGGCTAAAATATCTAGATATTACTACATTAACTGGAATAATTGTAACATTTCAGATGTTCTAACGATGAGTGATCATTATAACACAAGTGGTTACTGCTGTAGTTTGTGTAAATAAAATATTTGTGTGAATGTCATTTTATGATCGCATTAGACAAACATTCTATTTAATCACGCGCCAGATCAATGCTGATAACGAATGCAAATTGAACTGTATTTAGATGCATTATCTGTGTGGTGCTTAACCATATGTCTGACGCCATATAATCGTAAATAAAATGTGTTGAGTGCATCGTTAAATAAAACATTTCTTTCTTTTACCTGTCTGTGGGATGATGCATATAAAAGAACCCTTGCTGCTAATCGAAAAAGAGTAGCCCATCAAGTGGCGACAGTGGGTTTCCTCTCAATATCTGTGTGGCCATTAACTAGGTCTGATGCCATATAGCCGTAAATAAAATGTGTTGAGTGCGCCGTTAAATAACACATTTCCTTCCTTCCTGCATCATTTTCAAAAATATTTCTTTGAAAATATACTATTTGTCACCACATCCGATAACATACATGACAAATGTTTCTAAATGATAACTTTGAGTGTTGACGTCTACACAACAATAAAAGCCTATAATTCCTTGGTATCAAATATATCGCAAACATTAAATTTATTCAATATCGTTCGTAGTAAGTTGCATCCAGGGATGTACGTTAAAGGAAAATTAATTAACTTTTAAATTTTAATTTTATAAATTTCAAACTGTTTTAAAAGCATTCAGATGAACAAAGATACAACTTGTAAAAAAAGAATGTATGCGAAAACTTGATATAAATACGAAAACTTAATACTGAGCTAAACGCTAATTAATAGTACTTTATTATTTTTTTAAACCCCCAAAAACCTGAAATGTATTTTTAAAACATGCATTGTGATAAACGTACATACGCGGGGGGTGGGGTGGCGTAGGGTATGACATTTTTTTTTTAACGTCACTAGCCACAGGGCTAAAGGTTTGTAAATTCCACTAGCCCACCAAAATAAAGCATTAGCCTAAATTTCTGATCAGTTACAACACACTTTATTTAAGGCTGAAAAACAAGGAACCCAACCCCTATAATTCCTAAAAAACCGGCTGACTTTTTTTATCTCCTTTTATTATATACATGAGTATGAAATGTTTATTTTGTTTTTAGTATTATTAGTATTAGTATTAATTAGTGAAAATTTATCTCGACTTGTAGAGGTGAACGAAGTTTCAAAAATAAATTAATAATTTATTATTATTATTTTAAAGCTGCATATCCTAAACCATTGTCCCGTTTTCGCTATCCCCCCCCCCCCCCCCCCCCCCCCCCCCCCCATCATTCGGAGTGGGTAAGTAATTTAACAAACTCCTCTCTATAACAACTTAAAACAAAAGACTTTAATGCACAATACAATGTAACACGATAATGCATGGTATTGTTTAGTGTATTCGGTAGTATTATCTTGTACAGATGTGAAACGTTATCCAAAATTAGCAGTGTTATTGTATATGGGTATGGGTACTCTATTTACGTGCCCCTATCCAAAAAATGGTTCAGGCACGCCCATCACAGATCCGACCTCTGACCTCGCCATGGGTCGATTCTGCGACGGGGGGGGGGGTAATAAAATTATGGGGTGAATTTAAAAATAACATTAAGTGCTAAAATTATTTTAAAAGCCAAACATATATAAATAAAAAGTGAGTTACAATTATAGCATGTTGCGCCTTGAATTTATGGGTTATTGACTTATTTAACAGATTAGTTGGCGCTTAATTTAGATCGGGCATTCCAAAACTGGTAATTATAATTAAATTATAAAATATATTTTTAGACCCTGGAAATGATATTGTGTTCCCTGTTTGCCAACATCCCTATCACAAGTAGGCGAGACATTAAATTAGAAGACAACAGATAAATAAGACAAACACAGTCATTCTAAACAGGACTGGGGTTGTACTTTAGTTATGCTAGCCTGTTACCTTGTTGACATGTGCGATTTACTATAACGTGATTTGTACAACCAATCAAAACACGCGTTTTATTAAGGTCGTTTCCTGTCCATGATACTTTAAAATGAAAAGAAAAACTAAGTCTGTATAGTGTGTATTGTTGTAATTGGCGATGTAGAAACTTCTTGTTACTGCAGTTTATAGAAATTTAGTTCAAGTTGAATATTAATATATTATACTTAATGATTTGTTAACATTATGCGATGACCAAATTCAGAATAACATTTATCAAATGTACGTCAGTAGAGGAAAAAGACGTGAGCTGGCGGTGTTTTTATTTTTATATTTAAAGCCACTAGCCCATCGGGTTACTGGTTTTGCATTTGTCACTAGCCCTGTGTTAAAAAGCACTAGCCCCTGGCGTCGGGCTAGCGGATTTGTCGAACTTTGATATTAAACAATGTTTTATTGATGTAGGATTAATAGTTTTTGACAAATGGAGCTAAATGTAAATTTAACGTTTGAACTAAATGTAAACGTTGACACCGTCGCTGATGTCGCCGGTAACCATAATACCAATATTTTACTTTTTGCCTACCACATTGCAAGACAAAAAATATAACTTCAGAGATGATAAACTTGAAATAAAAAATGGTTTAAAAAGTATAGCGGAAGGGTCTAAATATTCCAACCTTGGCTCCCTGACAAGTTTTTAAACTGTGTGTTTCTTCTATACAACTAAATGAACTCTGCAAATACACTCGGTTTAATCACTGCTGATTAAATTATTTACATCTCCGGCATTTATTCAGCAACTAATTAACAACACACTAATTACACCATATTCCAGATGTCCAAGCACTATTAACTTCCAGCACCCCCCCCCCCCCCCCCCCCCCCCCCCCACCCCATTGCCTGCAGTCCATCTATCACCCACAGACACTGTCATCGTGAAACGTAAACAATTAATTCTCGCTACCGATGCCCGAGTTGTTATTTCTGTGTAAGCTAAAACAGCCAGCCAGAGATAGTTTACATAAAACACCATTGCTGGAGGTAAACGCTTAAAGCTAGCACATGTAATTAATTCACCATTAATTCGCACTAACACCTTGATATATTAATATCGTGCAACAGTGATTATATTGTTTGTGGTATGAGGTTAAGCGTGTAATAAAAAGGACCCTTTCTGTAATAAAAATAGATGCACATTTTATAATAAAATTGGACCCATTTTATAATTAAAAAAATAGGTGCCCATTTTGTAATAAAAAATACCCATTATGTAATAATTGATTAAACACGGGATTTAGGTTCAATTTTAAAATGAATATATTAATAGATTTTATAAACAATTTAGTAGTGTTTGAGACTGTAGCACCTGTTTTTATCGATTATTTATCAAAGTATTTTTAAGTCATGAAATACCGTTGGATTTTATAACGCACTTTCCGTGTTTTTGATACACAATTTAATTATAATGACCAGTATTTTCATGTGATATCCTTCGTAGCAAGTACAAACTTCACAAATTCATGTTCTCACAAAATTCAGTCATTTAATAAAACACCAATGAACCATAACACTTCTTCAGAAATGGCATTTTAATTCTAAAATGATACATACAATTACATGTATATTTGGAAATCAAGGAATTGTGTCAGGGTAAAGGACACGACGTAACTCAGTGGTAAAATGCTCGCCCAATTCATGGTCGGTCTAGACTCGATCCCCGTCAGTGGGTCCCTAAGACTATTTCTCGTTCCAGATAGAGCACCTCAAATGGTGTGTCAAAGACCGTGGTATGTGATGTCCTGTATATGGGATGTTACATATAACAAATCCATTGCTACTCAAGAAAACATTTAGCGGGTTTCTTCTCCAAGACTATATGTCAAAATAACCAAATGTTTGACATCCACTAGCCGATGATTGATAAATCAATGTGCTCTAGTAGTGTCGCTAAACAAAACTAAATTTTATTTCTGTACAGAGTAAAACCACTGAACATAAATTATAAATATAAAACAAACAAATAATTTTAAAATAAATATCGAAAAAGAAAAAACAAACAAACAAAAGAAGAAAAGAAAGAAATGCAAAAAAAAAAGAAGAAGATATAATTACCTGATTCTTCAGCTTGCGTTGTCCGATCGAGTCCATAACACTTTCTCTTATTCAACAATAAAAGGCGACTTTTTTCTTCTTTTCTTTCTGCCGACTTTCATCATGAATGGTTAAACACACATTATATAAAAATATCTCATTATTGTTCAATGTCTTTTTGATAATACAATTTAATTATAGTACAAACATACTTATACAAGTCATATTTGTAACTGATTTCCTGTTTAATTATGTGCACAGTCCTTACTGTAATAAATACTCAATACTCAATAAATACTCAATCACACATCGCCAAGAATTCTTCAACAAAACATCATACTGTAAACTGTAAAAAAACTGCGGTTTTTTTTTATAAATTGAGGAACGGTCATGCCAGAGCTCTGTGTTGCCAACATAAGCGCATGGGACGAGTAAGGTCAGTCAAAGCAATAGCCCTCACACATGACAGTGCTGGAGTAAATCAACTCCTTCGAGCAAAACACGATAGCCACATTAAATTTTCAGCAACATGAGCTGGCCTGAAAACCGTTCTGTCGTGATTTTTAAAAGTTTGTAGAATGCACTACCAAAAGAGAAAAACAAGTCAAGCTCATTTTAATAACCCCACCAAATTCTTCATAGTAACTACATAATAATACACTCCAATATATATATATATATATATATATATATATATATATATACACACACACACACACACACACACACACACACACACACACACACACACATACATACACACACACACACACACACTGCTAGCAGTTATAAAGAATTTGACGGGGTGTGGCCTATATGGGTATTCATTAGGCATACCCCTCGTAGTATAGAACATACTGGCTTTTAAAATGCTAGAAATTGTAATATTCGAAATTTCACCCTGTGTCTGCTAGCCGTTATAAAGAATTTGACGGGGTGTGGCTTATATGGGTACGTAGTAGAGATGCCCATCTTAGTATGGACCATACAGGCTTTTAAAACAGTACTTGATTTTTATTACAGAGCGGCCGAGAAATATGTGTATTTTGTATAGAAATTAGCGATATTCGAAATTTCACCCTGTGTCTGCTAGCCGTTATAAAGAATTTGACGGGGTGTGGCTTATATGGGTACGTAGTAGAGATGCCCATCTTAGTATGGACCATACAGGCTTTTAAAACAGTACTTGATTTTTATTACAGAGCGGCCGAGAAATATGTGTATTTTGTATAGAAATTAGCGATATTCGAAATTTCACCCTGTGTCTGCTAGCCGTTATAAAGAATTTGACGGGGTGTGGCTTATATGGGTACGTAGTAGAGATGCCCATCTTAGTATGGACCATACAGGCTTTTAAAACAGTACTTGATTTTTATTACAGAGCGGCCGAGAAATATGTGTATTTTGTATAGAAATTAGCGATATTCGACATTTCACCCTGTGTCTGCTAGCCGTTATAAAGAATTTGACGGGGTGTGGCTTATATGGGTATGTAGTAGAGATGCCCATCTTAGTATGGACCATACAGGCTTTTAAAACAGTACTTGATTTTTATTACAGAGCGGCCGAGAAATATGTGTAATTTGTATAGAAGGTGTGATAGTAGAAACTTCAATAAAACTATGAAAATGAGTCTTGGTTTGTTTTTGTGGGGGGGTTTTCAGAAAGATACTCTTTAAAACTCTAAAACTCTGAAATTCTTAAGTTATAGTGAATACTAATGATTAGGATAACAGTGTGCTTAAAAAAAGTGCGGAAAATACAGGTAACAATCGAAGGGCGTATAAGTCCGGTGTTTAGAACGTCGCCATGCGTGTCCGCTAAAATTGTTTGCTAGCGTAATTGGCTGCTAGGAATTGGCTGCTAGAATCCGCTCGGGGAATAACAACAGTGATTTGGCTAGTGGATTTTTCCATTCACTAGCCAATGAGCGAGTAAATATAAAGTAGAGGCACTGATTTTCCGCGATCGCGGAATCGCGGAAATACCTATCTGAAACGGAATTCCCGATTTTTTTTAAAAACATTATTTAACTTTAAATAGCGCATTTGATTAATTAAAATTTATTTTTCAAAGTAGAAACTATGGACATCGCTATGACACTAGTACCTTTGTATGTTACGCCAAATGTTTAATGTAGAGTATCTAGACGTTTTACCAGTCGTGTTTTCTTAGCTTATTCCCGGCGCTTTAACGGGAGAAACCGAACATTGTGAGCTAAAATTGTCTGATATTTACTCAAGTGAAAGATATATTATGTTATGTTTGCTTATTAATTTTTAACATTTTCGGTATTGCCATATTTCCGATCTCACAAAGGAATGCAGTAATTGCATATTGTATGCCAGGCTTTGTTCAAAATAAATTATACACGGGAAGTGTGATCGTTTGTAATTATTTTCCCGATCATATCGTAAAGAAAACCCAAAATGTCCGAAGTCTGTGTCGTGGCGTATTCGTGTTAAATTTAAACCAAAAATAAATACAAACTACTGACATGTTTTGCCTCATTGCATATTTATTTATTTTATACCAGCAATTAATTGTTGTGTGTGTGTGTGTGTGTGTGTGTGTGTGTGTGTGTGTGTGTGTGTGTGTGAGTGAAACAAAAACAGAATTTGTTTAATACTGAAACGGAAAAAACCCGGAATCTGTAACATTATGAAACGGAAAAGGGAAAAATCTGAAACGGAAAATCAGTGCCTCTAATAAAGCGTTGCTTTGTGCCCTGATTTGAATTTGAAAATTAAAAATTTATTTGTAGAAACAAATTTGTTTAATTCCAGGAATTTCCAGGTTGACTGATTTTTCCATTTTAAGCACTTTCCAGGAGGAATATATTTTTAAGCATTTTCCAGGATGCGTGCAAACCCTAATAAATGCAATTATAAATCAAGTTTCATTGCTTTAGAACAAACCTAGACACAAAAATTTAATGTTGAGCCAAATACAAAGCATTTTAATTAAATCAGCTAGTGCTAGTTACTATGTTTTAACATTGATCAGTAATGCAAAAAACAAGCACAATTGCACTTTTATTACACTTCTCTGCCTTCAGTATCAACAAACATCTTCAAATGCTTATCAAACAATTCACATGGTGTTTCCACTGTTTAACAGCCGATGTCAATAGATCAATAATGGGCACTCAGAAATAGTTACACAATGATAGACTACATTTTAATAAATACATAGGAAAGTCAAGCCCCTAACCAAGAATTTTTTTTGTTCAGTCGCTAACTACACTTAACCTGGTAAAATTAAATTGGACAACCCTTAGACATTATGTGTTTCCTCTAGCACTAAGTTTGATGGGCTGTATGTACAAAAGGATTTGATTTCAGACAAACAACCGCTATAACAATTTAGGAAGATCGAACTACGTTTTTGCCCGATTCTTTTGGCAACTAACTGTAGCGTTCAAATTCACGTCGCGTTATTACCTGTAAATATATTACAGAACTATAGAACTAACGTGTAAAAGCAAGAGTGCGTGAAAAAGGCGCGCTAAATAGTTTTGAATGTTCCCTAATTGCCTGCAGCCGTAAACCATTCACGCTAAATAACTGCAAAATAACCAAAAATAACCTAAAAGTTGACAAATTTGAATTGCATTGTTGGTGCAATATGAATTATAAATATAAAACAAATTAAATTAAAAGTGTAGGTTTTCTAAAATAAATATATACTCTATATGATGAAGTGTTAGATCTGTTTGTACAGCTTCCACAAGACGACGAAACAGCAGAATCTAGCATAGTGTTAGAATTTACGAACGCCATCTTTATCGTGAACAAGATGAACTCATTAATATTAATGACGTCTGTAATTACAACTGCGTCTGCGCAAAAATAAA
Organism: Gigantopelta aegis; assembly: GCF_016097555.1. NCBI lineage: Eukaryota > Metazoa > Mollusca > Gastropoda > Neomphalida > Peltospiridae > Gigantopelta > Gigantopelta aegis. The sequence goes on along the minus strand of NC_054707.1, from coordinate 80,789,396 downwards.
CATTTATATAAGAATTGTTTCTCATTTTTTAGGAATTTATCGATGTATAAAAGTCACAAATGGTATAAAATCGCGTAGCGTAGCGAAGCGATTTTATACTACATTTGTGACTTTTATACATCGATAAATTCCTAAAAAATGAGAAACAATTCTTATAATTACAAACAGTACAAGAAGTTTACCTTAAAACACTCAAAAATAATTTCTTTTGTTCTTACCGTCAACCATGTTCTGTAAATAAGCGTAGGAATACATGTATACATACTATTGGATGTTTTGGGGTTTTTTTTTTAACAGAACAAAAACAAATGTAATTTTTATTTATTTATAACATGAATATCTCATCCAGTTTCCCTTATTTTTTTAATCGAGAAAACAGGTCACTTCCTTGTTCTATTTTTAAAACGATCACCGAACTGGGTCATTGGGCTTCTCGCCCATCCAGCTAAAAATAGTTCCAATCGATCTTGGTCTTCCGTGATGACGTATTTTTATGAGGTTTATGGAAGGATAACGCTTGGTTTTTTTTAGTGACGTCAGCCAATCAGAATACAGTAAATCGTATAAATTCGGAAAGTTTGTAATTATAAGAAATTATTTGATTGGATCCAACCATTTGGTACTGGAATATGGTGTATACGAGCTGTGGAGAGTGCATAAAAAGCCCTATTCAATACAGCTATTTCTCAAATTTGCAGCAAGATATAAATATTTACCTAAATTGCGCATTTGCTTAATATTATGTACAGTAAGCAGCTGAATAAATTTAAAGACAGAAGCCTTTTTAATATAATATGGCTTAATAAGTGAAATTCTTAAATTGTTATATATTGGACAAACCAATATAAAATGATATTCATCGTCAATTTCATCAGCACATGTAATACATTTTCTTTCTGATTTATCAATCTTGTGATATCTGCCAGTTTTAATGGCTAGACTATGGGCTGATAGGCGGTATTTAGTAATATGTTTTCTAAAATGTACAGGAAGGTATTTACTAAGGTAGTATAGAGGGTTCCGCGATATGTGCTAAAAATAGCAATATTACCCATACCTCTGTGCGGCCGGCTATTGTGGAAGGCAAACAATAGCGTTTCATTGTTGTATACAAATACGAGCTTCGCAGTTTAAGATTTATAACTTAACTCCTTTTAAATATTTTTTTTTACTGTTAGTAGACACTGCATTATTTTGATAACATGCAGGATTATTTTGATACACTGGATAAGACGGCATAGAGCAGATATGGAAAAAACTGGATATTGGGAAGCAGTATTCATACACTACAAAATCGCCGGTGGAAAATGGCTTCAGGACCCCCATTTCTATCCATCATTTACGTATGCAGATCTGATAAATTACCTGATTTTTAGCCAAGCCCTTTTTATACGCTGAAGGACTTCCAGAATTATACAAGTTTGGATGCATATGACCGTTTTGTGTGTGGTTGGGTGAGGAATGTTGGTGTTTACATCCATGATTCAGTCCATGTGATACGTGCAAGGGTGATGCATTCACAACGGCTTAACAACACATCGCTTTATTCGTGGATTATTTTCGATAAAGCTGGTAAAGTTCTTTGTGTCCACTGTAATTGTAAAGCAGTACTTGGCGAATCATTTTCTTATGTGGCATCCACGTTATTTTATATTGAAGCCAGTGTAAGGTTAAGGGAAAGCAGCACTGAAACAGGAACCAGCCTACTGAATGTTGCCTGCATCACGAACTTCTGTTGACTATGCACCACTTAAAAACATTAACTTCACTACATCAAGAACCTTTTTTAAAAACCCGGCTGGATGAACAGGTAGATCAGCCTCCACCGAAAAAAGCAACGGAAGCAACAGCTCATTCGAAAAAGGAAATTCATGGGGCCACATCAGCAGAGTTGGATGTATTTTTCAATGCAATTAAGGGCGAAAAACCAGTATGCTTGGCTGTAAGAAGAGAGTACAATGAATGCTATATTCCACAGTGACTCGAACCCAAATATCCTGTTATCCTAACTCAGATTTATTCAGATGACTTTCAGTCTGCATCCAAGTCTGAAATAATAACTCACTGCAAGTTACTGGTTAAGGACATTACTGTCACAGAGGAAGAAGTGATTAATGTTGAACTGGCCACCAGAGAACAGGCCAGTTAGAAACTGTAGCATAGATTTCGAACCGGTCGGGTCACAGCTTCTCGAATGAAGGCAATTTGTAGTACCTCATGTGAGAAGCCATCTATGAGCTTGTTGGGATCCATTTGTTATCCAGTTGAGGCAAACTTCTCTACTGCAGCACCTAGATTGGGATGTCAACACGATTTGACAGCAAGACCGGAACAGGCGAAAACAGATCACCATAACGTTCAAATAAGTAGTTGTGGACAATTTCTGAGTTCAAAATAACCACATTTTGGTGATTCACCAGATGGCCTAGTCGAATGCGATTGCTGTGGTCTTGAATGTATTTAAATAAAATGTCCATACTGTATGAAAGATAACGGCATAACAGATAGAAAAAAATCCTGCTTTAAAACGGTTGACGGCTGTCTCCTGCTGAAGAGAAACCATCCATATTTTTACCAAGTGCAGTCACAGTTGCATGTTTGTAATTTTTATTACTGTGACTTTATAGTAATTATCTTTTTATCCAGAGGATTGAACCCTGCTCCGAGCTTTGGAAAACCAATGCAGAGAAGTCAACAGAGGTTTTTTACCTACGTCAATTGCCAGAACATGTCGATCAGCTTTTTAGCAGGAAAGATACTACCATGACAGATACCACTAACCAGGTCGACAAAATAAACAGCTGGTGAGCAAGAAAAATGTATCAACTGCTGTCCAGTCATTTGACACAAGTTTTAATGTGGAAAATGAAAAATCCTCAGAGTATTTTGCTCAAAGACTGTGTACCAGAACTGCCGACTGATCCATCAATTCTGGATCAATACTAATTGATATGAAACCCAAGCTGCACTGATAAGCCCTGGGAGGGCGAAACGTGTACACAGTTAAAAAATGGGGAAAAAAATTACAGGCCGCAATATTGCAAGTTAAATTCAGTTATGATGATTATAATTTAACAACACTTTTTTAGTGATTAGTTATTTTGTCAGCACCTATGTAGGTGTCATTAGTTTGTTACATAGGGTCTGGGACGTAGTCCAGTGGTAAAGTGCTTGTCTGGTGTGGGATCGATCCCTGTCTGTGGGCACATTGGGCTATTCCGTGTTCCAGCCAGTGCACCACGGCTGGTATATCAAAGGATGTGGTATGTGCTACCCTGTCTCTGGGATGGTGCATATACAATATTCCTTGCCAGTGATAGAAATAAGCACAATGTTTCACTAGTCCACAGGACAAGTACTTCTAGACATATACTTGTCCACCAATATTGTCACCTGTCCAAATAACTGGTTTGTTTTATTCAAGTACATGGACATTGGTTTTGATTGTTCGAAATGAAGATGCCTGAAAATGACCAATATTCTCAACAGTGACTAGTAATAAACTGCAAACATGTTTGGAGGATTATTTTTGTTAATATATAGAGTTCTTTTTGGAGATAATTATTTTTCAAGTGAATCTGTTTTGAATGTATTTTTTCCCAGGGTATTCAGATGCTAATTATAAATGTCCTAATAAAACATATTTACAGGTGTGTGATGGCATTTCCATTCTTCAGTCAAATAGAACAACTGATGGGTACACATTTGTAACGGCACAACACACACACACACAATTTTATCAAAAACTGGGTTTGAACTGTCAGTTTTTGTTATAAGATAATCAATAGAGCATGTCCTAGGTCCGATCGGTTGATAGCTGAAACTTAAGCCAAAGCCTCCTTCGTCTTTCACTTTTTTCTTTAGTTTCTTCACCCTGGTTCGTGATAATGCTAGGAAGCCAAAAATAAATTCCTTTATTGTCTCTCCCGTAGCGGGCATTACAACTGACAATGCCACAAGTAGTCGGCATTATGTTGGTTCAGGACGAATGAAAACTAACAAAAACATTCGACGAGTAGGCCTAGCTATTATTAGGTGTTGATGCCTTCCAACATGGCCGACCGCTATGGATCGTGGGTAATCTAGTATGACGCGTAACCCTCTATTGTAACATTCCCAGTCTGGAGCTCCACGCGGTAAGACGTGTTTGTTTCGCTTGTGCACACTGCACGTGCTTTCGTGTGCTCGACTTGGGGGTCCTTCATTTCGTTGTTTTTGTCAGCGAAATGAAGTTTTCTACTGGGATGTATGCGGCCATTGGAACTGATTGAACGCTGGAACGCTTCTCGTTTCGACAGTCTGCACCACCAGGTTGGATTCTTTTTCAGCGAGATTCCTCGCCTCCACGTCATTTCTCCGTCTGACTATGTTGACTTGTTTTTTCGTGACTCGTATGACGACCATTCTGCAGAACGCCACGGTTGTTCGCGTTTAGTCTCTACATGTCCGAGCCTGTCCTACCAGCACTGGAAGATTGACCGCCCCACTCTAAGAAGAAATAGGAAGCGGGGTCGGCCCCTACTACTCTTTTTCTAGACTTTACATTGCTTTATAATGATACCATCTCGTATCCTCCGGAGTCGGGCCCGTCCGCACCACTATTACCAACCCATGACGACTGGACTATACCCTAGTCTGATACTCTACTCGTTCAGACGGATCCGGCTTCTCAAGATCTGTATTTCAGCACAGCACTACACCTTCAACGTCTATCGACTGTCAATCTAGGGCTTTTCTTGACGGGATGCAACTCATCTCGTCCCTTTAAGCTGTGCACCCAAACGGCCTTAACGAGGCCACTCGCGTGGACATCTCGATCGGACTTTAAACGTTTAAATCTGCGTTCAAAATTTTATGTCGAAATTACTTCTTTTTTGTAATATTATTAAATAGTCCGATCCTCTCTTCTTTCTCTTATTTAATTTTGGACTGTCCTTCTAAAATGCTCCAAATTATATAAATATTCGGCCGAGCAGTCAATTCTTTTTTATTTTTGGCTTGCAACCTTTTTCTTTTTTTATTTATTCTATTAACGTTTTTACTAATTGCTATTTTCAAAATTCTGCCCATTTTCAACCCCCCCCCCCCCCCCCCCCCATCCCGAGTCAGGCCACCGATCTTATCGGAGGTCGGACTCGGGATGGGCGTGTTCGAAACCCTAGTGGTATATGGGCACGTTAAACTAGTTATCATCATCATCATCATCATCATCTATTGTAAACCATTGAATAAGTACATAATAGGCTTGGCGATGTTTTATGAAATGGTAAATCAACACATTATTGAAATTAGTGGTATTATTTTAGACATCACTTTTCTGTGAGAATATAATATATATCTGAACCTGACAATAATTTGTATTATCTTATTATTTAATATTACATACCACGGCCTTTGTTATACCGTTTGTGGAGCACTGGCTGGAACGAGAAATAGCCCAATGTTACCACCGACGGGGATCGATCCTGAAGACGATAATGTAATTTGGGGTTGGGAGTCGTTCTGATCAGAATGTACGAAGCGGGATCTAGTTTAGTCGGTACAACACTCGCCTGTGGTGCTTGGGTCGAGCCCCCTCACCCTCTCGGTGGAATCGCTACATTTGTCCAATCCCAATCAGTACTTCATGACTGGTGTATCATTATGTTAAAGGTCGTGGTATGTGTTGTCCTATCTGTGGGAAAGTGCATATAAACGCTGTTTTATAGTTGTGTCGTTAAACGAAACACACTTTAGATAGATTGTCTGTGAACTATGTGAAACGTTCCATGTTGCTATTGAAGATTTAACATCCTGTAAACCACCGACTGTGATTTATTACTATTAATTCAGACCATGCTTAAATTTGTCTGACGACTTTATAGCACTTTCCTTTATTCATAAATTTACGAGATTTTGTTATATTCGTTTTTAGCTACGTTCATTCTGGGTGATTTGGGCTATTTTTAGATTCGTTCATTTCCGGCGATTGTAAATGAACGTAATTAATTATATTACATAATTTTGTTTGTTAAAAGGTTGCAATAAATAATGTTATTTTATTCTTTTTATTCCAGTGTATAGTCGCCGGTACAATTATAAAACTCTTTGACAAGAATTTAATTGTCTTCCGTGGTGCTTTGAAATGTCAGTTTACTACAGGAAATATGGCAGTGCGTCAAAACAAATAAAGTAAAGCAAACCTAATTTCAAAACACAAGTCTCGCAGTGAGTAGGCCCCCTGCCAGCCCTATCTGTATATCATTATTGAATGTGTAAGGTTAGAATACCGGACAGTGTTCCCAGTCATTAGCACTATAAACTGTCATGGTTTATTATGAAGTACTTTTATTTTCAGTGTTTTTAATAAACATTGTAGTAGGCCATTACTTGTTGATGAGCGCATTTTGCGTTATTTCTGTTACTATTCTTAAAGTTACATTCTCTGGTTACCATATTATAACATCATGTATAAATGTGAAATACAAGCTCAAATGCACTTTAAAAAAAGTCGTGTGTGTTCGCTATGAACGGATATCGTCAAACGTATACGCTTGATTCGTCGCCTGTGCCGCCATAGTTCGGCAAAGCACAAACGACAGCCGGCCTCAGATTACAGTTATCTTCCCATTTGGTTGTCCGGAAATTTGACCGCGCAAGTAGTTTGCTGTTTGACTGTGATTATTTCATGGCAGACAGCTATAAAGTGGCAACTATTTGACTGAAGTGACATGTGTAACTAGTTGACATTGAAGACTTGTATGTGGTAATTCCGACCCATGCAAAAGTAGTGCTTTTTGTGTAAAATGGGAGTACTCCGGCCTGGTTTAGAGGGTGTGTTTGTTTAAACCAATATGCTGGGAGAAAGAGCTGGACAACAGGGTTGTCGTTTTCAGGGTATGTGATCCCCAGGCAGGCAAAGGTACATACACAAATCCACGAGCCTGCTGATCTTAATAAAAATGTTATAGCCACTAAGGCTATATAGAAACAAATAGCGAAATTAATTGTGGTCTGAGGCCAGCCTGTTGTCAGTTTCAGTTAACACATGCGTTTGCCGATTTCAAATTGTAGGGTTCGTCTCAAAAAATTAAAAGAGAAATCTTACGCTGTACGAAGAACGTTCGTTTGAGAATACGGTACTAGAGTCTTTAGTTAAAACCGGTTTGATCTTGACAACGTATTATCGACAGTCGTACCTTCCTATTTCAGAATTGATATTTTATAAAGTGTTAGTAGAACTTTCAAAGTTTAGTTTGTATACTAGTAACACATTAATCATGTATGTATTTTTAAAATAAAATATACTAAAGTAGACAATAAATGTTTTCACTTCTTAATTTTACGTGTCAAAATTGACAAATTCAAATAAATATTATTTCGTTTGGAAAGGGTAAAGTTGGGGTGGGGGGGGGGGGGGTGTTTAACGACATCAAAGATAAAGCATATTGACTTAATAATCATCCGACCCCATACAACTGTAAATAAAATGTGTTGAGTGCGTCGTTAAATAAAACATATCCTATCCTTCCTTCCATCTGTTGGATGTCTAACATTTGGTAATTTTGACATATAAACCTAGAGAGGAATCGGGTGCATGTGCAGGGGGAGGGTATTGAAGGTCGAAACCATTACTTGCCCAAGCTTAAAAAAAAATTGAAATGTATTTTTTGGGGGAGCATGGCCCCATATAAACTTCGCTCAACACAGTCTATAACCCCAACCCCGCTGAAATCCCTGCTCACGCGCCTTGGAAACCCGCTACATGTTTTTTTTTTTTTTTTAGCAAGGGATCGTTTATATGTACCATCCCACAGACAGGATATCACATACCATGGTATTTTTGTATACCGCCGATGGGGATCGATCCTAGACTGACCACGCATTTCCAAAAACCACCTTTTTAGGTCTTAAAGGGACACACCCTAGTTACGGCTAGTTGTTAACCATTACGGCGTTGTTTTTCGCTATTAAACCCATTTTTTGACAAATAAAATTGCACTTTACTAACCGTTTATTATTTAGAATATACATTTCCATTCACCTGAAGTGTTTTTTGGTAATCCTGGTAATCCTGGTGTTTGTAATACCACAAAATGCATTTTTCGTATTTCTGAAAAACGGACGCACGTTTGAGAAAAAACCGTTGAGCAGACAAGGTCTAATCTATTTTTAGACGGGATATTTCCATTTCAATGTCACAGACGTTGGTATACCACGTGACCGTTATCATTTTGGTTCGGTTTGTTTTCTCGTGCACGGTTCGCGCAATCAACATCCGATTTGTTGTTGTTCATTTGTGAGATTTTTCTTCACAGTTCGTGAACATTTTCAGTAACAATAAAGTTCAGACAAGTAAGTATCTCAATACAAAACGTTACAAACCCTTAAAACCAATAATTTTGCTAAGTCCTACGATATCTGGAGAGGGGATACAACCAGGACAGAACAGTTGGAACATGTCCAAGAGAGGTGAAAAGAACGCACTCCAAGTCTGTGAAATTTGTCGTGACGTAGGCATTGTTGTGCTTCGAGCGACATCTACGGGTGACATCAGAATACAAACTTTCAACATTATTTCAAGCAATTGGGACATGGGGATTCCCATGGTATTTATCGATATAAAACCTGCTTTTTCACTCCATTTGATAAAAACGTGATCTAAGTGTGTTACAGGTTTGTAGATTAACCAAATTATAATTTATTTTCGCTGGATGGAACTAGGGTGTGCGGCTTTAAGTAATGCATAAAAATAACTCAGTCTTGAAAAATGTTACGTAAATCGAACACAGTACCCTCTTCCTCTACCACTAGAGCGTTACGTAATTAGTAACATCCCCTTACATGTAATGCGTATGCCAACAGCTGGCCACTGTCAAAATTTCAAGGCAAATCCCCCACTCACTGACCCCTGGAAAGGCGTTGTGCTATACCTCTATGGATATAAATATGTTTTGGAGATATGAGACGACCCCTCAATCAAGACAGTTAAATTTGTTCAAAAATTGCGAAATCTCACGTGATCTCTTGTTGGGGAATTCTATACTTGTGATAACTAATGAAAACCGAGATCTGTACGAGCCCCTCAAAAGTGTCCCACTTTCAAAATCATGGCTTTGTTTTTGACCTGGATAAGCCAGCGTAGTGAAACCAATGCGGAGTGCGGCGTCATATATGCACCAAACGTAATTGGATTTTCTGTTCTCTATGCTTAAATAATAAAACTATTCCAGGGAATGTAGTTTTAATTCGGTAGTTATGTGTAGTATTTTGATTAATGTTTATAATATTAGTAGCTTAGACGTTGAAATTCCTTTGAAAGCTTCATATAAAGTTAAACTAGATTAATTCTAAAGTGGTTAGAATCGCGTTTTTTTATTTATTATAGTCATGAATATTCATAACCCTAAGCATCGCCACTTTAAATAGTAACAAGGCTACGAGAGTTATTTCCCTTGGTACATCAGTAGAAATTAATAGCAAATGAATACTTTTATGAATATTATAAACTTACATTGTTTATTCTGTGATTTACACCAACTGGGTTGCAGCACCTGTCTGTTCCTGTGTACACCACCCGGGGATGAGTTGGGTGATAAACAGTTGTTGACCCAGTATTTTAGATTTGTTTATTTTAATTTGTATTCAAAATAGTCATGGTTATCATGCTAAAAGGTTTTATCAGAGATTCAAAATAATAAGTATTAAACATATATATCAGTATAATATAAATGGTTATTAAAACCTTTAGCTGTTCAAAGAGTTTGCATTGGAGCTGTGTGTGTCTGATCAGGTACCATGTGTACTATCTTTACATATACTTGTCAGTAAGTTGTCGAGGCTTCAGTGTAAAACACACAGAACATTGTTTTAATGAGATTATTGAACTATCATATACTACGAGTAATGGAATATATTTTCATCTCGTATAGTGATGTAGAGTTCAGTAAAAGAACACATTTTGTTTTTGAAACGAGACCAAAATATTATACTTTGTCCCGTTTCAGGGCCCCGTTCCATGAAGCGACTTTAGCACTAAGATCACCTTAGTGCATAAGGTAGCTATGCACTTAAGGTGATTTTAGGGCTAAGATCGCTTTGTGGAACGGGGCCCTAGAGCCTAATTGACAAAGGTCTCTCAGCCTCTGCTAGACAACAAAGCATCCTCTTTGCAAGTCTTTTAGCATTGCATTGCGAGATCGCAAAGTTACGAGAGTTTAGTGAATTATGCCGCTGGTCATCATTTGGTGCAGTACTGGCCTCGGTGGCGCAGTGGTTAAGCCATCGGACTACAGGCTGGTAGGTACTGGGTTCGGATCCCAGTCGAGGCATGGGATTTTTAATCCAGATACCGACTCCAAACCCAAGAGTGAGTGCTCCGCAAGGCTCAATGGGTAGGTGTAAACCACTTGCACCGACCAGTAATCCATAACTGGTTCAACAAAGGTCATGGTTTGTGCTATCCTGCCTGTGGGAAGCGCAAATAAAAGATCCCTTGCTGTCATCGTAAAAGAGTAGCCTATGTGGCGACAGCGGGTTTCCTCTAAAAAAAATAATAACAGTTTCAGAATGACCATATGTTTCACGTCCAATAGCCGATGATAACTAAATTCAATGTGCTCTAGTGGCGTCGTTAAATAAAACAAACTTTACTTTCATTACTTTTGTCATCTTCAACTCAATAAACATGTTGCCATGATGTCGTCTTGCGTTGACAGTCCACGTTACAGAAATACACACACACACACACACACACACACACACACACACACACACACACACACACACACACACACACACACATATATATATAGACGCACGCGCGCACACACAGACATACGCACATACATAGACACAAACACACACATACATACATACACACAAACACACACATACATACACAAATACACATACACACACTCAAACACACACACACACACACACACACACACACACACACATGGTTTGTTAAGATAGCTGGGGAAACGAATAGGTTGTCAATAAAACTAACGTGCACTATTGACGGTTTTCCAAAAGCATATTACCCGGAAACCCTACTGCATCTTCGGCATATTCAGCGGGCTTCAGCTCAATTAGAATTTATTGCATTTTGATCACCAAATGTCGCTCACAGCCAAACCTGCAATAAGAGAATCGTGGCGGACTAATTGCCATTTCGGAATACGGCATTAGTGATAGACGTTTTTAGTTAAGCCCGCCGTACACATGTGCGAGAAGGTTCAGTTGTAGGTGCTTGAGTTATCGTTCAGGTTTATATGCAGGGCAAACTTGATTCGCGTGATCTTATGCGCCTTGTTTAGATTGCTAGTTTGCCTCAGAGATCAGAGAACGATAGATAGACAGATTGATAAAATAGATATAATTATTTATGTTGATTCGTCTATCCAGTCATCTGCCTGTCTGTCAGACTTTAAGACTGCGTAGCCATATACTTAGTAAAGGAGCAAGCAAAATCTCGTACCAAATAAAAAAATAAACAGTGGTAAAATTATTAAATCATAAAGCACTTTGACTGATCATCAGATGGTTTATTACAAAAAAAAGTAAAACATATTTACGAAACGTCTGATAGTAAATTAAAACATTTATGATTTAATAATTTTGTTATCTCTGTTGGTGTTCTTCTTTTTTCTAAGAGACATTAGATAGAGCAAGATACAGACACACACGCACGCACACACACACACACACACACACACAGAGAGAGAGAGAGAGAGAGAGAGAGAATGAGTCAGAATTTTAAAAAAAAGAGTAAAGTAAAGTTTGTTTTATTTAACGACGCCACTAGAGCACTGATTTCTTATATTATCATCGGCTATTGGACGTCAAACATATGGTCATTCTGACACTGTTTTGTTTTAGAGGAAACCCGCAGTCGCCACATAAGCTACTCTTTTACGATAGGCAGCAAGGGATTTTTTATTTGCGCTTCCCACAGGCAGGACAGCACAAACCATGGCCTTTGTTGAACCAGTCATGGATCACTCGTCGTGGATTGAGCCTTGCGGAGCACTCAGTCAGGGTTTGGAGTCTATAACTGGATTAAAAATCACATGCCTCGACTGGGATCCGAACCCAGTACCTACACGTCTGTAGTCCGATGGCTTAACCACTGCGCCACCGAGGCCGGTAAAAGAGTGAGAAGAATTATGACACCAGTAGGTCAAAGAAATCTGTAACTATTAGGGTTATGTCTAATATATACTACTCAAAAGAATTTAAGGGTCAAAAATTTATAACCAAATAAGTTTCAGAGTGTATTACATTGATGATGTAAACTACACCAAAAATTTAATTTATTGTTCCATATTTACAAAAAACACACAAATAAACGTCACTGTATACAAGAAAGTCACATGACATACTGTCAAAGTTGAAGGTTGTCAAACATGGATTTTACACAGAACATTCGTTTAATAGTGTGTGAATCCACCCCTGGCGCGAATACACTCGACACATCGTTGCCTCATGCTGTTGATCAGACGTCTGAAGAACTCTTGGGGAATGGCCTGCCACTCTGCCATAAGAAGTTGACCCAGATCATGAAGGTTGGCCGGAGGGGCATGGTTATCCCGAACTCTCCTGCCTAATTCGTCCCAGGCGTGCTCTATTGGGGCCAAGTCAGGCGAATATGCTGGCCAATCCATCCTGGCGATACCTTGTTGTCTGAGAAAGTCCGTTACCACCCTGGCGCGGTGGGGTCTGGCATTGTCATCCTGCAGAACTGCCCCGCCGCCAATCTGCTAAAGGCCTGGGAGAACCAACGGCCGGATAATCTTATTCAGATAGCGGATTCCATTCAGATTGCCATCCACCACATAGAGGGGGGTCCTATGGTGGATAGAGATGCCGCCCCACACCATGACGCTGCCACCACCGAACCGGTGACGTTGTCTAACGTTAACGTCAGCGAAGCGCTCCCCAGGACGTCTGTAGACACGAACCCGACCGTCGTTGAACTGGAGACTAAACCTGGACTCATCAGTGAACATCACTCGACCCCACTGAACACGTTGCCACCGCAGATGAAGTGTGCACCAGTGACGTCTGGCCGTTCTGTGACGTGGTAGGAGTGGTGGTCGAACAGCCTGACGACGGCAGCGTAGATTATTGGCTCTCAGACGATTGCGTATGGTTTGATCAGACACTCGAGTTCCAGTCGCAGTCCGCAGATTGTCACGTAATCGGCGTGCAGTGGTTGTGCGTTGACGTAGAGCCATATTGGTGATGTAGCGGTCCTCTCTATTTGTAGTGCTTCGGGGTCTTCCCAAACGTGGACGATTTCGAACAGAATTCGTTGTTTGGTACCGTTGCCACAGTCGGCCAATGACACTCTGACTAACACCAAGTCTCAGAGCAACATTTCTTTGCGTATTGCCATCCTGAAGCCAAGCAATAGCCCTTCCTCGATCTTCGATAATCAGTTGACGTCGTATCATTGTCGAATTTGGAGTGTGCACCGTACACGAACGCAAGCTCCAATTATACGTAAATTCAGCATTGGGAACATGGAATACACATGCAAAGCGTGCATATGAAGCGCTTTGTGAAAAAGCAAGTTATGGGCTCTTAACAGACCTTTCGCTTTCGCCCTAATTTACGTGCAAATGTAAGCATGTTTTCGCCATTAGAACTAGTCGACAGTGTCAATGACAGTGGATTTTAATTCATTTATGGGTTGCTTAGACCCACTTTCGTCAAAATGGAACAATACCATGCGTGACATTATGGTCTAGCTAATATAATTGACATTCAGAAAATAATGTCGAAAATATTGTCTGACCCTTAAATTCTTTTGAGTAGTATATATATATATATATACAAGCCTTAACAGATGAATAAATAGCTTGTAGCATATTTGTCATATTATTACCATGAACTCCATTATTTCTAAGAATATTCCACACTATATTTCTATTAATAGAACTGAACGCTTTCTTAAAACCAATAAATGTTTACTTAAAAAGACAACTGTATTTTTGTCATACGGAAGTTTGAGTTTTGTAGGTTCATCACTTGATAGGTTGTATCTAAGGCGTGTACTCAACTTCCATACGGACGCTGATTATATGTATTAAACGTGATTAGTTTCTTTTAAAAGAAAACAGAAGCAATTTTGTCTTGATTTGGCTCATTGAAATACCTGTTATCAAGAAAATCGTAATGCAATATTTACGGTTCAGCATATTTTGTCGCGTTTTTTACCAAGCCGCGTCATTTTCCTCTTTTGTGTAATTATTATCTGTTCTTAATCTGGGTGGATTACTCGGCTTCCAATCCTATAACATCGTTTACTTTTGTAAAACGCGAACAGAACTATATAACGAAATACCAGTTGGTTATGTTTACAATTAAAAGAGAAAATCAACAAGAGCATGTTCAGAGAAAGACTAAAGTGTGTATGAATACTAGTATCTATATATTGTATGTATGTCGAGGCTGACTGTTACATTCACAAATATTAACGCACTAACGCAGGGAATAATTAAATCCTTTCTGGCCTCACACATTGTCCTATGTCGTTACTGGGACTCTATCCTGTGGCATCGAATCGCCCGCAAATTGCAGACTAACCACGGTGTGTTCTGAGCTATCGAGGCACCCATAAAAAGGATGCTCTTGGGGCCTACACTTTAAGCGGTCGATCCCGCTTACGTGCATGAAATAGTGGGTAGACCTGGCACTGGCTACAGTGTATTGATGTATGAATATCTACATATTGTTTGTATGTCGAAGTTGACTGTCACATACACAGATATTAACGCACTGGCGGAGGGGATAATTAAATCCTTTCTAGCCTCACAAATTGTCCCATGCCGTTGCTGGGACTCGAACCTGCGGCACCGAATCGCCCGCAAATTGCAGACCAACCACGATGCATTCTGAGCTATCTAGGCATCCATACAAAAAGATGTTCTTTAACTCAACCACATGCAGGGGGCCTACAATCTACGCGGTCGATCCCGCTTACGTACATGAAACAGTGGGCAGACCTGGCATTGGCTAGTATATATTGATGTATGAATATCTATATATTGTATGTATGTCGAGGTTCACAGATATTAACGCATTAACGCAGGGAATAATTAAATCCTTTCTGGCCTCACACATTGTCCTATGTTGTTGCTGGGACTCGAACCTGTGGCATCGAATCGCCCGCAAATTGCAGACTAACCACGGTGTGTTCTGAGCTATCGAGGCACCCATAAAAAGGATGCTCTTGGGGCCTACACTTTAAGCGGTCGATCCCGCTTACGTGTATTAAATAGTGGGCAGACCTGGCACTGGCTACAGTGTATTGATGTATGAATATCTACATATTGTTTGTATGTCGAAGTTGACTGTCACATACACAGATATTAACGCACTGGCGCAGGGGATAATTAAATCCTTTCTGGACTCTGAGACCGAACCTGTGGCACCGAATCGCCCGCAAATTGCAGACTAACCACAATGCGTTCTGTGCTATCTAGGCATCCATAAATCTATGTATGTATGTATGTAAGTGTGTGTGTATGTATGTGTGTATGTATGTCTGTCTGTATGTATTTATGTATGTACGTATGTATATATGTATGTGTCTCTGCGTGTGTGCGTGTATAGTATGTATATATATGTGTGTGTATGTGTGTCTGTGCATGCTTGCGTGTCTAATAGGTATATGCGTGTGTGTGTGTATAGTATGTATATGTGTTTGTATGTGCCTGTGTGCGTGCGTCCCTGTGTGCGTGGCTAATGTGTGTGTGTCTACAGACAATGATATTCTAAACAAAAAACTATATTTAGTATGTAATTTTGGTCGTAAAACTATTGTATTACCTGGAAATTTCTTACAGTGGCAGCAGACTGATGAGTCTCTTTAATGTGTTATTTATTACCCATAATCGTGTTTAGTTTATACCGCTGATATCCTTTGACTGACATTCCGGTAAGTTTGGAGTGCGCCACTCGTATGACGTCAGTGTCAGTCGAGGGCAGGATGTAATCCAAAGTTAAAACGCTCGCCTGATGCGCTGTCGGTCTAGGTTTCATTTTGTTGTGTTGATAAACAGACCTGGACGTTTTTTACTAGGATGTCTGTGGTCAGAACGTATGTTCGGTCTAATAGTTGATATTATTGCTCATATAGTTAAACATATCTTGGTACATATCAAAGTGATACATCCCACTAGAATGCCAAGTGGGACGTACCACTTTTGACGTCACACGATGACGTCATCTATTGGCGTACCACAACCTTACAGGAACGTCAACGAAACGAGATGAGTGATATTAAATTAGATCGATTATGGGTAATAAATAGGATATTAAACTCGCTATCATTTCGTATCATGTTTATGTCCCTCGTGAAATCATGAAAATTAGTTCACTCAGGACATGAAACATGATACGAAATGAAAGCTCGTTCAATATGCTATAATTAACATTAATATTTCAGGTTCCCCTACTTTTTAAAGAGTATATTTGAGGCTATTTACCACTACAAGACATTGCAGAAATAATAAACACGTTAATTCGTTTGGTCTGAAACAAAAATTGAAGGACAAGTTATTGATTAACTGTCATATTTTTTCGTTATGCCTTTCTGACAATCAAGAATGTTTAAAGGGACACACCCTAGTTACGGCTAGTTGTTAACCATTACGGTGTTGTTTTTCGCTATTAAACCCATTTTTTCACAAATAAAATTGCACTTTACTTACCGTTTATTATTTAGAATATACATTTCCATTCACCTGAAGTGTTTTTTGGTAATCCTGGTAATCCTGGTAATCCTGGTGTTTGTAATACCACAAAATGCATTTTTCGTATTTCTGAAAAACTCACGCGCGTCTGAGAAAAAACCGTTGAGCAGACAAGGTCTAATCTATTTTTAGAGGGGATATTTCCATTTCAATGTCACAGAAATTGGTATACCACGTGGCCGTTATCATTTTGGTTCGGTTTGTTTTCTCGTGCACGGTTCGCGCAATCAACATCCGATTTGTTGTTGTTCATTTGTGAGATTTTTCTTCACAGTTCGTGAACATTTTCAGTAACAATAAAGTTCAGACAAGTAAGTATCTCAATACAAAACGTTACAAACCCTTAAAACCAATAATTTTGCTAAGTCCTACGATATCTGGAGAGGGGATACAACCAGGACAGAACAGTTGGAACATGTCCAGGAGAGGTGAAAAGAACGCACCCCAAGTCTGTGAAATTTGTCGTGATGTAGGCATTGTTGTGCTTCGAGCGACATCTACCGGTGACATCAGAATACAAACTTTCAAAATTATTTCAAGCAACTGGGACATGGGGATTCCCATGGTATTTATCGATATAAAACCTGCTTTTTCACTCCATTTGATAAAAACGTCATCTAAGTGTATTACAGGTTTGTAGATTAACCAAATTATAATTTATATTCGCTGGATGGAACTAGGGTGTGCGGCTTTAATATGACTGTTTGACGCATGCGTGTGACAGAATGACGCGCTTGTGACAAATCTTTCCGTCCGACCTTCAGTGATCCGTTGTGAGTGCACCAGTCTAGAAAATAGATTTTTTTAAAAATCGACAGGTAGCGGAAAGTAGCAATCAGGCCTAATGGTTGTTTTAATGATCAGAATAAAAACCTAAAATTTTATCGAAGATTCCATTTCCCTGTCAATAACTCGGACAAATAACGCTGATCAGGAAGTTATTCTTGATCAGATCAACTAAATATGTATTACTGCTCCAGGGCAATGTCTGGCCTTGATTTTTTTTTTTTTTTTTGAAAACATTGAATTAAGACATTATTAGGCGCGTTTGCAGGAATTTTAGATGCGGGGGGGGGGGGGGGGGGGGGGGGGGGGGGGGGGGGGGGGGGGGGGAGTTCTAGACTGACGAGCGAAGTTTAAGGGAGGATCAAGTCATACTTCCTTGAAAAGTATATTTTAAAACTAATCTTGAGCAGGAGGTCGAATCCTGAACGCTCCTCCCCCTTCTCCGAATATACGCCTGATGAATGTAGCTTAGTGGGATTAATAAACAATACAGGCTGGTAGGCATAGGGTTCACAGACCGGTACCGGCTCCAACCGGGTTCTTAAGGGCTCAATGGTAGGTGTATGGCCACTACACCCTCTTCTCTCTCACTAACCACTAACTAACTGACAACTAACCAACTGTCCCGGACAGACAGCCAAGATAGCTGAGGTGTGTGTGCCCAAGACAGCGTGCTTGAACCTTAATTGGATATAAACAAAAAAATAAGTTGAAATGAATGAATAGACGGCAAAATCGATTACTTGATCAAACGTAGGGAAGCAGGCACCTGGGGCCCAAACTATATCCGTGCCTGAATATGAAAATTACTCTACGCGATAATACATAATATAGGCCGGATACTTCGCGTAAGTTTAACTTCATTTTCTTGATTAAATACATTTAAGGTTCAAGTACATTGTTCTGGACACACTTATCAGCTATCTGCTACCAAGGCTGTCTGTCCTGGACCCCGTTTTACGATGTGATCTTAGCTCTAAAATCATTTTAAGTACCTAAGGTAGTTGGGCTCTTAGTGTGATTTTTAGCGCTAAGGACAGAGGGTTAATGGTTAGTGGTTGTAGAGAGAAACACGCCAGTGTAGACCAGTAAAACCGCCTCACTGAGCTGATAAATGTCATACCATCATTATCACTGAATTTTATGTTACTACGCATATGTCTAAGTTATATCGCAATCTGATTAAAATTAGCTAACAGCATTGCGAGGACTCCCATGTCCAGGTGACATTTCATCTATAAATAACAATTTAAATATCGACCAATTACACTTTGTGCTTTATAGCGTTATTCGGGAGCATACAGATTCTAAAAATATCGGGCGAGAATATTTATGCAATAGGCGAACTTGTTGGTCTATTTCAACTTTGAAAAAAACAGGGGAAAAAGTGTAGTAATAAACTCTGGATTGTATACTAGTATAAACAGATTTTATGGCTATACCATCACGTTTTGGGGGGGTTTTCCGTCTTGAAACGAATTTTATATAAAATTTTATATTGCAGTTAGTTTCCGGCATACTTCGTAATTCACCCGGGAATCATTTCGTATACCCTCGGCATAATCCCGAATGTTTTCAAATTCTTTTCAAAACACTGACATGATTTTGCAAGTAAGGTTTTTACTGGTCGAATGAAAGGTCAACTGGACATGAGCTCCAACGGGCTGCTGTTAGATCCACATGTAACAGTGGAGCTAATTTTAATTAGATTGGTCATATCGGCGTGCGTTATTAATGTGTCGTAGTGATACTGCGTCTTTAAGGTTAGAAACGGGTAGATATGAACATTTGGAGATTCACAAAATAACATATTTTAGGGCTTTTAGTTTTACTTCTTGTAAATACAATACTTTTATAATATTTTCCATAGTCTTTTAATAGCCTTAAAGTCTCTGATAACTCCATAAGAGTGGCTTGTGTACTTTTATTGCTGTATTATTGTATTATTACTGTACACAAGGCGAGACGTAAATAAAGAATGTGTCTGTCTACGACTCACAAGCGTACGAGATGGGGTTGGGGGGTGGGGGGTGGGTGGCGCTGGAGCAGCAAATCCTCAAATTTGGGCAAAATCGACAGAGATATTTGGGCAAAAAGGGCTAAACTGAGACTATTTTATGATGTATTTTCATCAGTCTACCAACAAAATTAGTTGTCATCCAGGTAGAAATGCTTAGTGATTCCTTTGCAACCCTATATCTCAATATAGCTGTTTGGTAGTAATGTTAATATGAAAACATGGTGTAATTCAGATTCGAGCATTTTCGTTCAATTAGGGCAAAACACAACCTGTCCCCCCAGCAAGAATTAAAAAAAAAAAAAAAAAAAAAAAAAAAAAAAACCTGCATCTAACAATAAACCCGGCAAACATTTACACTACTAGCTAGTAAAAAGAATATTTTGTAATTAAAATAACTTTTTGGGGCTATATTCGGTAGTGGACGGGACACACTCCCTCCCACACTCTAGCTATGGTCAAGATTGTCTTAACCTTCAAAGCATTCTGCAACTCTTTTGGCACGGGGCGGGACGTAGCCCAGTGGTACAGCGCTCGCTCGATGCGCGGTCGGTGTGGGATCGATCCTCGTCGGTGGATCCATTGTGCTATTTCTCGTTCCAGCCAGTGCACCACGACTGGTATATCAAAGGCCGTGATATGTACTACCCTGCCTATGGTATGGTGCATATAAAAGATCCCTTGCTTCTAATTGAAAAGAGTAGCCCATGAAGTGGCGACAGCTGGTTTCCTCTCTCAATATATGTGTGGTCCTTAACCATATGTCTGACGCCACATAACCGTAAATAAAAGGTGTTGAGTGCGTCGTTAAATAAAACATTTCTTTCTCTTTTTGCACAGAAACACTATTTCGAAGCTTTGATTTCTTTTTTCTTTCCTTGTCTGACCATGGCTG
>NC_054707.1:80758953-80766453 GCF_016097555.1 Gigantopelta aegis | reverse complement strand
AATGAAATCAAACCTTCTGTTCACAAATACGACACCTCCCGGATTGGAAATCATTTCCTCTCCGCAGATATGATTGCATTATATTTAACGTATCTGATACGAATAGACATCGGAACCGCGAGAGAGAAAAACACCTGGATATCATTAGCATTTATATGAAAACTATAAATCAGTACCTATAATATTTCTACTACGCGATATTTTAACATTATCAGATTCTTAGCGAAAGAAATGATGGCTGGGATCTCTGCATCCATATTGCAGAGTTGTCGTGCGAGTTTTGAAGAATAGCACCTATCGATCTAGAGCAAAATTGTGTGTGTGTGTGCGTGCGTGCGCGTGTGTCACTATGTTTCTCCTCACTACCCCTTTCCCCCGTGTGTCTCAATCACTTTCTCCTCTCTCACTTCCTGCTCTCCCCCACTCTCTCTCTCTCTCTCTCTCTCTCTCTCTCTCTCTCTCTCTCTCTCTCTCTCTCTCTCTCTCTCTCTCTCTCTCTCTCTCTTGGTAGTAACTATCCTTCCAAATGTACACGTCCATTGTGTAGTCTTAACGTTTAGACCAGATTTAGTTATGAATATTTCTCAGTTAACAGGTTGCATTGTGTCCCCAGTCATTTGGCTGATTGCTGGAAATGCTCAGTTTGCCCTCGCATGTGAGACTTCCGTATCTAGGATGTCCTGTGTTACTCCGAGAGTAAAAAGTAAAGTTTGTTTTATTTAACGACGCCACTAGAGCACATTGATTTTTTTTATCTTATCTTCGGCTATTGGACGTCAAACATATGGTCATTTTGACACTGTTTTTTTTTTTAGAGGAAACCCGCTGTCGCCATGCAGGTTACTCTTTTAGAGTCCCTGCGGTCAAGTCTATTGTATATACTGATGAGACAGTTGACTACTCGCTGGCAGAAGCCTCTCTGTAAATGACAGCGCCATTAGCTATGGTAATTGTTTTGCCGTGGGTTGAAGTCATCCCTGTCCACTGTTTGTTTGTTCCGTCAGTCTCCACGATGTTCTCTTCATGCAAAAAGCAGCGACGCGTTCGTACTTACTTACAAAGCGGACACACACCTTCTGCGAACATCCGACTGACTTCAGT
This sequence comes from Gigantopelta aegis, assembly GCF_016097555.1. NCBI lineage: Eukaryota > Metazoa > Mollusca > Gastropoda > Neomphalida > Peltospiridae > Gigantopelta > Gigantopelta aegis. Next base: position 80,765,352 of record NC_054707.1, on the reverse strand, counting down.
GCAAATATTCTATCGAAAACACGTAACGCCATGATATAGTCCTTTCTATGGAATTGTTCCAGAAATTTTACTTCACCATATATTTTTAAAAAGAAATTTGAATAAAAAATATTTTTATTAACATTTATTTAATAATACTGCTGTGCAAACATACCTGACAAAGCGATCCTCCAAAAACTCCAACAAAGTGCCGTTAAATTCTTACACTTACACTCAATGACACATCATTAATTAGCTTCGTATTCAATGAATGAATGAATGAATGATGAATGTTTAACGACACCCCAGCACAAAAATACACATCGGCTATTGGGTGTCACAAATGGTAAGTATATGAAAATATTATTTATATATATTTATATAAAACCACAGTGCAAGGAGCTGTGGGGAAAAGTATAATACAATACATAAAATCGAGGTAAGTAAACCTTAAAACTTTGTATAGAAGTCAAAATGTTTCAAAAACTTTACAATTAATTCTGGATTGAATTTAAAGGATTCCAAAATATTTCTGTTTCCAAATATATCATTTCTCGTCGGCTTGAGATGATCACACTCCACCAAAATGTGGCGCACAATCAGCGTACACTGGCAATGTTCAGACTGAGGAGCAGGGTCCTTCTTTAAAATAAATGAATGTGTCAAATATGTATGGCCGATGCGGGCACGGCACACGACTACTTCATCCTTCCTGCACCGCCTGTAAGATGACTGCCACTCTCCCAGGACTGGCTTGACAGAATGAAGCTTGTTCGCAACCGCACCGTCCCAATCATCTTGCCAAGTCGAAAACATATATTGGTTAATATGAAATTTAAAATCACTCTAGGGGACACCAACATGGACACGGGGCAAGTTCAAAGCAGACTTGGCAGCAACATCTGCCTTTTCGTTACCCTTAATGCCAATATGGCTGGGTACCCAACAAAATATAACATCTTTATTGGCAATTGATAAAAAGACACACTTTTGTATCACCATTCCAGCTAACGGGTGCTCCAATTTATGGTCTCACTACACAGATGCCATCTGCCATTGAAACCCATGTTAAATTGCCCAACTTCAAACGAAGATTGCCAATATAACGGGTTCTCGTTGGCACTAACAACATATACCATTGCGAACATACATTATATAAGCATTTATTTTCACTCCAAAATTGAGAACATTTCCGTCTCAGTTTTTTGCTATATGACCGATCTGGCTGTAGTACTGGTCCGAACAGGTGGTTCATTAACCGATTCACTCCGGCTGTCGCTTGCGCTATATACCCATGTCCCAAAAGGTCGATGCACAATATTACAAAATAACATGGGCAAAATACAGCCAGAAGGCTTACCATTAAACATACATATTGTTTTAATTCTTCACCATTTCTTAGAAGTGAATATGTGAACCATAACATGTGTCACAATTAGGAACTAGTACAGTGGACCGTCATCAATGAACTCTCATCCGGAAGTGATCTGTTTAGTGAGACCTTAGCTTCGTATTCAGTTGTTTAGATACTCAGGGGCGTGCGCAGGAAATTTGCAGGGGGGGGGGGGGTCAAGGTGTCTGGCGAAGCCTGACACCCCGAGCGCCGCAGGCGCGAAGCCCGTGGCGGGGGGTCTGGGGTGCCCTCCCCCCGAAAAATTGACCCCTTCTAGGGCTATTCTGAGGTGTTTTCTGCTGGCTAGCCGAGCTGCTTTCTGACCACATTCAAAGGAATGTAAAAAATCGGGATATGAATTTTTTTTTTCGCCTTGAGCAGGGGGGGGTTCGAACCCCAACCCCCCTCCCCCTGCGCACGCGCCTGATACTTCATCGTAATTGCACTTCGTATCCTTTTTTATAGGTACAGTTGTTTAATTTTTTTTTTTTTTTAAATACGATCAGATCACACTTGTAAATAATGGAAATGGAGATAATTTAATCATATAAAAAAGTAAATACAATTTCTATATTTTCACTGTAGTTAAAATACAGTGAAAATATGACTTTTCACCGGATATCACTTTTATGGTTTCCGTAGATCTATATATTTCAGTGCTATGTAAATAATAAATATGTCATATTCACCTATCTTTTACGGGCGTATCATGTAACTCATCGGTAACCTTGTTTTTTGACGTAATGAACAGTTGCTTGCCTCGTGACGTCAGACAATCAGACAGCGTCACAAGAACAAGGACAAGATGTCGGGCTCGGAGAAAGAAGTTGAGGAACGTATGTATTTGACATTCACCAAGTAACGTTTACAATGTGGCGACCCTCTTCCGTCCCCAACCCCCTCCCCCAAATATTATCTCCACAACCACTTCACTGTCATGTTACATCACAAAACTATTGTATGTAATAGTAACTTTTTCAAAATATTTGTTGTTGTTGGGTTGTTTGTTTGTTTGTTGTTATTGTTGTTTGTTTCTTTTTTCTTTTTCTTTTTGTGTTTTTCTGCGGGGACGAGGGGCGAGGGAAACAAACAAACGCGAGCGCACACAGGAAAACCTTAGGCCTAAGGTCTCACTACACAGATCACTACCGGGTGAGAGTTCATTAATCACGATTCACTATAGTTCCTAATTGTGACACATGTCATGATTCACCTTCACTTCTAGGAAATGGTGAAGAATTAAAACAATATGTATGTTTAATGGTAAGCCTTCTGGCTGTATTTTGCCCATGTTATTTTGTAATATTGTGCATCGTCCTTTTGCGACATGGGTGTATAGCGCAAGAGACAGCCATAGTGAATCGGTTAATGAACCACCTTTTCGGACCGTTACTACAGCCAGATGCGGTAATATAGCAAAAAACTGAGATGGAAATGTTCTCAATTTTGGAATGAAAATAAATGCTTATATAATGTATGTTCGCAATGGTGTATGTTGTTAGTGCCAACGAGAACCCGTTCTATTGGCAATCTTCGTTTGAAGTTTGGTTTCAATGGCAGATGACATCTGTGTAGTGAGACCTAAATTTCTTACATTTTTGAATGCTACTTACCTAGACCATGGTAAGGTCTCACTCAATAGTTCATTTACTGGTGAGACTTTGAGAGTTCATTGATCCACTATAGTTCCTAATTGTAATATATGTTGTGGTTCACATATTCACTTCTAGGAATTGGGGACGAATTAAAACAAAATGTATGTTTAATGGTAAGCCTTCAGGCTGTATGTTGCCGATGTCATTTTGTAATATTGCGCATTGACCTTTTGGGACATGGGCGTATAGCGCAAGTGACAGTCGGAGTGAATCGGTTAATGAACCACCTGTTCAGACCGGTACTACAGAAAGATGCGGTCTTATAGCAAAAAACTGAGACGGAAATATTCTCAATTTTGGAGTAAAAATAAATGCTTATATAATGTATGTTCGCAATGGTGTATGTTGTTAGTGCCAACGAGAACCCGTGCATTTGAAGTTGGGCGATTTAACATGGGTTTCATTGGCAGATGACATCTGTGTAGTGAGACCTAAAATACATTTGCTTGTTGTTTGTGTTTGTTGTTATTGTTGTTGTAGTTGTTGTTGGGTTTTTCTTTCTTTTTTTTCTTTTTTTCTTTTTTCCTTGTTTCTTGTGATTTTTGTTATTGGTTAGGTGGTGGAGAGAAACACATAACGTGATATATGCGCCATTTTGTGCTGCTACACCTACCTAAACCATGGCAGAGTACCTCACATGCTTATGACTATAGTATGTATTATATTCTGTGTACAATATTATTACTTGTCGAATCAATAAAACAGCTGTTAAAGTGGCGTGGCAAGGCGCGAGAGTTGGAATGTATGCAGGGGGAGGGTTGGGGGATGGTCATTCTTGACTGTGGCGAGTGCATATATGCGGCATGACGTCTGCTACTTTGTGGGAATCACTGAGGGATGCCAAAAATGATTTTCACAGTGGGCAGTGCTCGGATCAAGATGTCTTTGGGACATCTTAGGCCAAGAGATGCTATATACTATGTTACATTGGCTCAAATCGTTAAAATTGTGTTTTGTTTAACGACACCTCTAGAGCACATTAATTAATGAATCATCGGCTATTGGATGTCAAACAATAGGTAAATCTGACATGAAGTCTTGACAAAAAACCTGTTACATTTTTCTATTAGCATCAAGGGGTCTTTCATATGCACTTTCCCACAGAAAAGACGGCACATACAAAATTCTTTGATATACCAGTCATGGGTCTCTCATAGATTTCTGGAAATTATAACCCTGATGGAACAACTTCAGTACCAGAATGATATGGCATTGTTTCATATCTGCATGTTCTAAGGTATCTTAAAAGTTGTTATATGTAGGCACCAAAAGCTGAAGCTGAAGGTATATTGCTCGACACAAAGAGATAATTGACTATTGGAAAGTTGAAGACATCCTCTGTTTCATACAGTTTAGTTTGGAAACCTGTGTCTATTTGAATCTCTATGCATAGATCGATGTATGAAACTGATCTAATACCTTTAGATGTTTCTTTTATTTCAAACACTCGTGAGTACATTAATGGAAGGTAATCTGTAATTCTGCTACTATTGAATGCTATAAGATCGTCAATATAGCGAAGAGTAAAGTTATACGTTATATGGCTGCCTGAGTACACTAGTCTGGATTCACTCTCGGTCTTTACGAATTGTTTAGATCCATGGAAGATTAGAATGGACATGTATCTGCGTTCACCGTTCTTTGTTACAAATGTTCCGCTGATTAAGAAATGGAGTTTTTCTTTCAGTTGTTATGGGAGATCGTTGTGCATAATGTTCAAAATTCAAATGATTTAATATTAGTGAACTTGATCTGAATTGAGAGTGAATGATTTCAAGCAAATGTTTGGAACTCTTGAGAATCCACATGTGATTAAAACTAATTGTCTTGAAGACGTTTTGGCAATACCTGAAAAGTCCATCCTTGATAGTGGTCAGGATATTGGTCAGCCTTTGAGACAAGTATTTAGTGGTGTATTTGCTGGACACCTCGATGTATCTCTCCCTGTATGAATTCTTATGACGTATTGGAATCTAATCTATAAGAGGAATGGACATGTCTTCGGATTTTCAGCTCAAGCCAGATGTCCGAAGGATAGATTCGTGTGTTTAACATATTTCTTCTTCAGATAACATAGTGGTCTTATATGTAGCACTACTCGAATTATCAACCCCAAGTTCGTTTAGGAGATTTTTAATATAGCAGTGCTTAAATATGATGATTTTGTCAGTGGACCCTATCACAAACTGTTCATACAGTATATCCAGAATTTCTATCACAGATGGCCATGACAAAAATGGCTTCCTAACATAATGTGTCTTCGTTTGTAGTTTGACTATCTTTAGTTATGTATTTTGTCACTATTTCTAATGTCTGAAGTTAGTTTTGCAAAGAAAACAAATAAACTGAAAAACAGCGGGTTGCCCTTCCAACCCTCCACTAATAAAACCAAAAAGCAAATCATGACAAATTAGAAAAAAAAACAAGAACAAGAAATACAGATCTAAAAAACCATCATGCGAATTTTGCTTTTAAAAGGGAATGGAATCAGACAGAACAAACTGCATTTACAATTTGTTTATAGGATAACTTCTGAATTTAGATTAATATATTCATTACACTCACGCACGCGCGCACACGCACATACACACATCACGACTGGTATATCAAATGCCTTGGTATGTGCTGTCCTGTCTGTGGGTGGTGCATATAAAAGATCCCTTTCTGTTAATGTAAAATTTACCAAACGTTTGACATCCAGTAGCCGATGATTAATAAATCAGTGTGCTCTAGCGGTGTCGTTAGACAAAACAAACCTATACACTAGTTAGCAGTTGGGACATTTTGGGCCGCTTTGATACATATTTGTTAGAATTCAGACATCTTGGGTCGGTGTCCGCCCAAGATGGGACATTTTGGGCTTCAGCATACACGTCACGGCCTCTGTTGTGAAGCACAGACTAGGAAAAACAAACAGCCCAATAGGTTGGACTATACCAATTCAAATCCCATAGGCGACCATGTTAACGTTTGTGTTCAAAAACACTATATGCAATATATCAACCAAACTGTGACCCATAAATATCAGTACTACAACCCCTACCTCAAAGTATTAACTGCAGAAAATGGTACCTTTCATGGCTCATTTTCGGTATAACCAGATGTTTCTGCAACACCCCTAGTTTTGTACAAAATTTGAGTACTTTTTTTACAGGTACCCCATACATGTTCCAAGCACAAGGCTACTTGACACGGTGGTACTACATCAAATAAAATTGCATACATTTTTAGCCCAGATGAAACTAATTTTGTTTACAACCAACACACTCACATTTATAACCAATCACAGGAATTGTGGTGTTAACTTCTCTATCAAAAGTTCGGTACACCTCGAACTTCGACCCAGCCGGAAATTAATTGGTATAGTGCAAC